>NC_080571.1:34991582-35074047 GCF_030247185.1 Malaya genurostris
TATTTCATTCATCGTAAACATATACACTAAGGTCTCTTTTTACACGGGGGTTACGTACTGTGTAAAAAAAATCCGTGTAAAAGAAAACCGTGTCAATTGCGGAAACCGTGCAAAAAAAAACCGTGGAAAATTTGACGTAATAATTCCAAAAACCGTAGATTTGATTATTTGTTTGTTTTATTTTGGATAAATGTAACTTTTGATAATTTGAAGGGAAAAAAAAGTTTATTTTTTAACTTCCAAATTTATACAAGGTGCACATAAGTGTGAAAATGTAACTTTTGATTCACAATAAAAACGGAAATCTAAAAAAACAGCCAGAGGTTACGAGAAGGGTCCAGTCATACTTGATAAAACACATTGGATGATAAATTAAAATTAGAATACTTAGAAAACGCGTTGTACGACAATCAAATTAATCTAAATGGCTCATGTCTTCTGTATAATGCATTCAGTTTTCAAAAAAACGATAATACTTTCAAATTAGATCGTTCGACTAAAGTACTCGTAATACCACCAATAAACACTTTCACTGCAAATCAAGCTTGAGAATCAGTTCTTTTCAATTCCGAAGGTGCGATGTGTAGTAAACACTAACGATCTTAACAGTCATTTTCAACTAAACTGAGGAAAAGACATGGGTATTGGATGAAGATCTATGCACGCAGAGACAGAATTAAAGGGGAAGAATCCATAGAGATAAATATAAATCAAATTAGAAAAGGTATTACTATGTGTAACGCTCGTATATTTTTTTAACGAAAAACAGTACATTTGGCGTAAAAATCAAGGAAATACAGTACATCGACTTTGAAAATACAGTACATTTTACAGTACGCTTTTTTCTAAAAAATAGTGAATAAAAAACATAAGCAAATAAATTTGATCAGCATCTTACGAGGAAAACAGATTGAAAAAATGACATACAAATACAACTATGTAATGAAAACCGCGAAAAGAAATGGGACTCGAACCCGCAGCAAGCCAAATACGGGTAAATCGTTTTGCCTATTAAACTATCCTGCATGTGAGACACACATACAAACAGCCTAACTGAACATAAGAACCGAGCATGTTCAGCTGTGCTCGGGCCCTACGGCGTTCATTTGTAGTCATTTCTCAATAACAATCCCTCCGCAAGGTGTTTCAGACCTCAATTAGTCCGTTTTTTGTATGTTTCACATGCAGGATAGCTCAATTGGAAAAATGATTTAGGAGGATAGGAGCTATTTTCGGGTTCGAGTACAGTCTCTGCGGTAGCTTTTTCGCGGTTTTCATCACACAGTTGTTTTCGCATATCATGTAAAACTTACTCAATACGGCTCTACGTCTTAAGAAGACTAAACAAATCGTTCAAAGCAAATTCATAAACTCAATAAAAATTTTCAAAATTCGTCAAAAACTGAAAAATGTGGGAAAGTAATAACATTTTTTGAGAAGCGGATGCTTTTGATAATAATTTTGATTTAGAGTATATTTTCTTTTTGGTTGAGAAATTTTTCTTTTTTTTTTAATCATCAAAGTTTCGCTTGATTGTTGTGATTAAATTAAATTCTGTATTAAATTTGAGTGTGAAGAATACAGTATATTTCAGTGTAAAAATACAGTACGAATGAAAATACAGAAGATTTGAGGGTAAAAAACAGTACACAGTATTTGAGTCGAAAATACAGTACAATACTGTAAAATACAGTACGGATACGAGCGTTAACTATGTGTCATGCTAAAGCAACTCATTTCATCGGCGTAAATCATAATACTACTAGAGCTATATCATTCGAATGGGTATGAAATACTGTACTGCTCGATATGATGAAGAGTTGAAGTAAATTTGACTAGTTCTTCAACGCTCCGAAATTCTCGATGATATCAATGACGATGCTGACATCATACACCAGAACTGAGCGGAACAGACGTTGTCGTGTAATTTACGACAGGGGTTCAAGATCTGAAGACTGATTAATCATTTTATGGAACGACAGTCAATACTCCCGTTAATTGTTGAATGAATGATTTTAGTTAACTTTCAAACTTTAAATTAACTCTCATAATCGTTTTTTTACAGCCAACCTGTTCCCTTTTTTAAAATTTTTCTCAAAAAAACAAATGACAGTTCTTTTTAAACTCTCATCAGAAACCGTGTTAATTGCGAAAACCGTGTAAATAAAAACCGTGTTAATTCCGGAATCCGTGTAAAAAAGCCGTGTATAAAAATACCGTGCGAAAAAAGACGTGTAAAAAGAGCCCTTAGTGTATTAACAGTGTAAAGCTATGATAGGACTAGTTTGCCTTTTCGCCCCTAATGGCGCTACTTGTTGTCGTGCACGGTTCCTATAGTACGGATGTAATTATGATATTAAACAGTATCAGATGGAAAACTTTGAGCAATTACGTGGAAATAATGATGCCATAAAAGTTCATAACAGGAAGGGAGTAGCAAGTGTTCATAGCCATGGAAGCCCAAGGTATTGTAGATCGAATGTGACAAGGAAGTACGGAAGTTCGTTACAAACACTTATTCATATGAAACTCCGAGGTTACTAAGAAGGTATTAAAAGAGAGAAAGGTGCTATAAATGTTTCTAACAAAAGGGTTCAAATATAAAACTGACCCAATTCGTCGAGAATACCATGGAAATTATGATGGGACACTGATCATTCGCAATCTAAACATGAACGGAGTATTGTTCAATCGCGTTGTCGTTTAAGTTGTGTTTTATTACAATCAGAGTAGAGATGAGCAAAACAGTTCATTTAAAAGAACCGTTCAGTGATGCAGAGTTCTTTTGAAAGAACTAGTTCTCCAGAGCCGTTCGTTCGTTATATTCATAGTTGGTTTGTTTGTTCAAAGCCTAAACAAGAACTAACTTTTGTAAGCTTAAGCGAGGAAAAAAAGGTCCCTCGAAGTAGAACTAAGGTTTCGTGATGAAACTTTCTTATTAGTACCGTTCTTGAAAAAAGGTTGAGCGAGCTCAAAAAACAAAAAAAGATCCCTCGACTTTGAACTGAGGAACTACCGTTCTCGGAAAAAGAACTATAGCTCGTTCATTCTTTCAAAAGAACTAGTTCTTTTGAACCATCCGCGAACGAATTGCCCATCTCTAAATCAGAGTATCAATGGGGTATCAGGTATCATGGTATCATGGCTCATAACGGCACGTTCCCCATATTTTCGGGGATTTGTGCCTTGCCGTGACTTTTCATCATTTACCTGAATGATGGTGGGAAATAGAAGAGGATGGAAAATAAAGGAACGGGAGGAATACGGAATGAAACACGCACACAACATAAATGTGTACAGAAACCAGTCGCAACTTACGAGACGTAGAAACCGCTTGCGAGAGTAATTAGAGCTCTTTTCCACATTGGGTTAAAAACCCAAGAATATCTCTGAGTTTCAGTTGCTTGAACATAGGTTCTTCAATGTAAAAGCAACCAAAAACCCGATACCGTAGTTGAGATACTGCAGGGCAGTTACATATTAGGTGATATGAAGTTCCGTAATCGGATTCACAGAGATCACATGAAAATGATTCAGCAAGATGTATGGTAGCCATGTGATAATTAAGTTTACAGTGGCCAGTCAGAGCCCTCACCAGAACACCACAATGGCGCTTCGAGAAATGTAAAAGATTCTTCGAAACTCCAGGGCATGGATTTTCTAAGAATACTTTTGTTTGACGACAAGTCTCAGAACTTCGCCAGTAGTTTGCATGCTCAGACGAAGCCCAAGACAGAGTTTTTAGTTTTATCCAGCATTTGGAAATTGGTAGTGCTGGTTCAGGACCTACAAGGTCGTTTTCTGCTCCCACTCTGGCCAGTTCATCCGCCCATTCATTTCCAATTATGTTGGAATGACCAGGTACCCAGACTAGATTTACAGCATTGAAAATGCTGAGTTCTTCGATCTGAGTACGGCAATCGATTACAAGTTTTGAACGTGAGTCACCCGAGCTAAGCGCTTTAATTGCAGCCTGACTGTCGGAGCAAAAATCTATTATTTTACCAGATATGCCTTGCCGGAGGGTACACTGTACTCCACACATGATTGCAAAGATCTCAGCCTGGAAAACGGTGCAATATCTACCAAGTGAGTACGATTGCTCCAACCCCAATTCACGACAGTAAACACCCGCACCAGCTCGGCCCTCCATCAGTGAACCATCAGTGTAACAGACTACGTGCTCTTGCTGTAGTGTTTCCATAAATCCAGACAGCCACTCCTGTCTAGATGGAATTTTTATTTGAAAAGTTCTATACGGGAAACTACACGTGAGTGTTAAGTCGCTAGGGGCAAGAAAAACATCATCCCATGCAACCAATTGGGACCACAGAC
The DNA here is from genome assembly GCF_030247185.1 of Malaya genurostris. NCBI lineage: Eukaryota > Metazoa > Arthropoda > Insecta > Diptera > Culicidae > Malaya > Malaya genurostris. Next base: position 34,995,918 of record NC_080571.1, read on the forward strand.
GTGTATGACCTATTTCTGAATTTATTGATTTATCCTTCCATAGACCGGTAGCTTGAAGTCTATAGGCACAAGCGAGTGCTTCTTGCTTTAGATGCACATGAAGTGGTCTTATATTGAGAAGAGCTTCCAGAGCAGCGGTCGGAGTCGTTGTAAAAGCTGCAGTCATTGCCATGAGCGCCACTCTTTGCAAATGATTGAGCTTCGACTGAATTGTAACTACTTGCCCTCTCTGCCACCATACGAGGCATCCATATGCCAGTATTGGACGTATAATTGTAGTATAAATCCAATAGATATATTTCGGTTTCAAACCCCACGTTTTACCAAAAGTGCGTCTACATTGGCCAAAGGCCATGCATGCTCTTTTGATTCTAGACTCAATGTGAGCAGTCCAGTTAAGTTTGGAATCCAGGATTACTCCAACGTAATTTACCTGGTCGGTACACAACAGCACGCTCCCAAAAAACTGCAAAGGACGGGCCCCGGTTGTTGTTCGCTTCTTTGTGAAAAGAACCATTGAGGTTTTGTTTGGATTCACCGACAATCCAACCTTTTGACACCATTGTTCCACAACTCTTAAAGCCTGTTGCATCAGATCAAATAGCGTTGCAATGCATAGTCCAGTGATTTGTATTAGATAATCATCTGCGAATCCGTACGTCGGAAACCCAAGTTCATTGAGTTTTTGCAGTAGACCATCAGCAACAAGGTTCCAGATGACATGACAAGACACCTCCTTGTGGACAGCCTCGAACACTCAACTTCCTCATCTCTGCCTGTCCTAATGATTAGCAGAGGATGCGATTGCTAAGCGCTGCGCTTATCCAGCCTGAGATACTTGATGATACTCCATGTCTGCTCATCGCTTGCACAATGGATTGGAAAGATACATTGTCAAAAGCACCTTCTATATCTAGAAAAGTTCCCAAGCTGGATTGTTTGAGCGAAAAGGCTTTTTCGATATTATATACAACATCGTGAAGTAGTGTGATCGTGGATTTTCCACGTTGATAAGCATGTTGTTTAGTATGAAGCGGTCGTTCAATTAGGCACTTATCTCTGATGTGATGATCGACAATTCGTTCCAAGGATTTTAAGCAAAAAGAGCTTAAGCTAATGGGTCTAAAGCTCTTGGCTTCCTCGTAACTCTGACGTCCGCCTTTTGGAATAAATTTGATGATTATTTCTCGCCATGCTTTCGGGATGTACCCAAGAGCAAGGCTGTTAAGTAGAATCTTTCTCAGGACATGTTTCGTAATATCAAAACCTTTCTGCAATAGAATAGGATAGATGCCATCTTTTCCAGGTGATTTGTATGGTGCAAAACTGTCAATTGCCCACTTTATCGATTCAAAAGTGATCAGCGATCTTGCTATTGCCCACGAATCAAGATTGTCTGTGCACGGTTCGTGAGCATTTAGAAAATCAGGATCAACAACCTTGCTACCTGGAAAGTGTGTCTCGAAGAGACAGTTAAGAACGTCCTCTTCGTTTGAAACCAGTTCACCATCCATGTTTTTTAGACAGTTAGCCTGGAAAACTTTTGATTTCGAGAGTATCTTGTTTAGCCTGCTCGTTTCATTTAAACTAGAGATATTTGTGCAAAGATTTTTCCACCCAGTTCGTTCGGCAGATCTAAGGCATTTTTTATACGCAGTTCGAGCAGTTTTAAAAGCTCTCGAGTTGTCATGCCCACGCCGGTTCCAAGCTCTTCGCATGTCCTTTTTCAGTTTCTCAAGCTCAGCCCTCCACCATGGAGTACCCCTTGTAGTTTTTACGGATCTGGGCGGACAAGCCTCTTCATATGATGACACTATGAATGAGTTCAAAGTGTTTACAGCCAAGTCCAAATCGTCGTGACATTCGATGGTGGGAAAATAGCCATGAAATTTTGTTGCCAAAGTTTCAGTATAAAGATCCCAATCGGTAGATTTCGGGTTCCGATATGTTGTGACAGTTAAGGTAACACCTAAGTGATCAAAAAATATAAATTTGTGGTCTGAGAGCGAAGGTTCAGTTTCATCTGACACCTTCCAGTTTCCCAGTTCGTGCTGAACTTCTTCAGAACAAAGTGTTATATCCAAGACCTCTTCCCTATCAGACCTAACAAAAGTTGGGCGACTTCCTTCATTGGGAATGTATAGATTCGTACTACTTATGTACTCCATTAGTTCAGATCCCCTGGGATTTATATCTGTGCTACCCCAGATGATGTGATGAGCATTTGCATCACTTCCAGTAATTAGTGGAAGACCAGTTCTTTCACAGTACAGCACTACTTTCTTAAAATCTTCCGTGGGAGACGGCTCATTGTGGGGCAAATATGCCGAACAGTATATATATTTCTTTTCAATATTTCCTATTTTTAAGTCAACTGCAATTGTACAGATATCACGAGTGGTTAGCTCGGGTAAGAGATACGCTGGAATTGAATCATTAACAAGAATGCATGCACGTGGCATTTGCTGGGGATTGTCCAGACCAACCTTGCTATAGATTGCAAAAGCGGGATTAATTAGTTTTCCAACATAAAAATGTTCTTTTTTGAAGTAAGGTTCCTGAACCAAAGCTATTTTAACCTTACCTTCCTGTAATAGACGAGAGAGGTTCATTGTCGCGGTGCGCTTGTGCTGCGCCACTTTAATCATCTCCAGACAGAATGAGGGCACAAAAATAGTCGCAGCACCAATCGCACAGCAGCAAAAAAGAACCAATCTGAATGTTTAAATATCGCTTTGTGCGATTCAGCCGATGCGAATTTTAACTGCCACATTAAGGGTTCTTTTGTGGCGACACGCATGGCGAGAGGGGCCTCCCCTTTTGCCACCTCAAAGATAAACAGTATTGTTAAGCACGCTCGCTGGAGGTAAAGCCTACGAAGGTATGTCCATCTGAATGTAAAAACACAGCAGCAGAGAGTGTTGCCGATGATGCTTACCATATCAGAGACGAAAAACACAATTGGATTTGCAGTGCGCAACAAAATCAGGATAAACAGCAAGGCTATCCGTCTAGCGACCCTGAATAACTGGGCGAAAATCGAGAACTGTAGACTTTGAATTTGCACTTAAAAGTCACACAATTTGCGCTATTCGCCCAAAACTCGAATCTGCACACACGCCGGACTCATTTAGACACAATTTGCACAATAAATTATAACTGAGCAAAGTAAACTTTACAGGGAAGAAGCGATTTTCAACCCGCAATACAGCAAACCAAGCATGGTTTGGCCTTACACACACAGTAGTCTCAATGGGGAGGACAATTTCTAATTTTTTTTCGGCCTTGCCTTCACTAAACATTTCCGAGCAACGCCGGGTAAATCAGCTAGTCGTCAATAAATTCAAGGGCAATCGTTATGAGTTTATGTCGTGAATTTCTAGTTTTTATATGGAAAATTGTATGCCTGTGTAAATCTGTGATAATTTTGTATGAACATCATTGTTCGATTAAAACCCATTACTGTTTTTGTCTGATTTTTTTTCGCCTCACAATAGTACCCTGCTGGCTGGCAATTTAATTAAAATTGAATAACACCTAAGCCCTGTTGTTGGGATTATATAAACATGACCACAATTAGAAGTAGGCATCCTCGTTGAAAGTGTTCTGCGATGGGTACCGTTGTTTGTCAGGCCCACAGTAACCCTTTGGATCAGGTTGAAGATGCCAGACAAAAAAAACCCTACAAGATGGTGATCCTTAACTCTGGGACTAATGACAACCACGTGTTACCACATCGGTCCTCTTAATTATATCGGAACAAGGATCACAATCACAATCCTCAGTAGGTAAGTAAATTAAAAGGAAAACTTTTATTCGAGTGTTTCTGAAGCCGGTCGTTTAAGTACATATGTAGGCTTTCGAGTTAGATAGCATTTCAAGTGACCGAGAGAGGAAGGAATGGGGGAGCTAGTAACTCGGTCAATTTTTAATTAGTTTATCAGAGTTATGATTCTAAACCCAGTTTTATTCCTCATATTTTTTCTTCTTCTACAACAAACATCAACAGTAACAATAAACCTCACAATTTTATGATGGTCTTCAAAAATTCACAGTCCTTAACACTTTGTTGGCGTTACTAATTTTCCGTGGCTCACAGATATGACCCAAATTAATTTATTTCTGTGAAGTATAACCACGAACCAGCAAATATTGTCAGCAAAATAAGAGACGTAAACCGAAAGCGAAAAAGAAAAAAACAACAACCCTCTCAGCCCATCAGGAGCCCTGAGAGCAAGGAAAGGCATACCAGTCCCCAAAAGGTCAAATTAGGCTGCCACGGCGGATGCGATTGCCCCGGGGCCCCGGAAGAAATCCCCGACGAAAGAGGGGACGATTTTTAATCTTTGACGAAGGGTAAACGAAGGTTTTTGGGGGAATTCTGGTGGCTTTTCGGTGCCGCTCTAATTAAAATATTTTCACACGAAATTCAATTTGCGGAAAGGCCGGAAGCAAACCCAGCAGATTTCGATCTGGGTCGGAAGTGTCAAACCAAAAAAAAAACGGAAACTTTCGAAACAGTTGATTGTCGAACGTAATGCATCGAACGGACGGGGTAGGGTTTGGCTTTTTGCGGTAGGGTGAAAACAGCAAACGGCTTCTTCTGTCTTCCAAAGGGGAATGTTCGCTAGCTGGGGGGTTAGAGCAGTGCGATTACAGCCTGACGAAACAATCGCCTTTTCAAATGAAACCTTTTTTTTGCTGTTGAGTTGTAACATGATGCGACAGATTTTTTCAATTTAGTTATGGAAGAAAAGTAGCTTTGTTCGTCGTCTGATTGCTCAGCCGAACACATTTTACTGGCTTCAAACAAACAACAACAGCTACGGTAGGAAAAAAAACAATCCGAGAATTTTTGTTCGTGTCTCCGCATCGATGTCCGGCTGCTGGACTGGAATAGGTTTGTTCTTGCTTCAGGTTATCTCTCCTATCAATCTTCCCGTTTTTTTTTCTTACTGCCACCGAACAAAACAAGCTTATAAACGAAGTTACGAACAAACAGCTCAAGAAGTGAAACCTGACGAGAAAAATAAACAAACTTTTCATTTTCAGTCCACGGCATCAGAAGTTAGGAAGTAGGGCGGGCAGATTTTTTTTTTCATCGGTTAGAAAAAGATTTCCTTTCAACGTTCAATTGTGGGTATTTCCGACTGTCAGTTCTTCCTCTTTTTTCCCTCTCTTTCTCTGTGTGTAATATTATTTTTATTTGTGAAAAAAAAATGTGTTGAAGCTTCAATCTTGATATTACTGGTCTTAGCCCGGCGATGTTGATTGTATTAAACATCCACAAAACTTGAGTAAGCTGCTTCTGATAGGCACGAGAATTGGTACGAAAAAAAAACCAACGTCTTCGAATGAACTGTTGGAGTCTGTTTTGCTGTCACGTAGCATTGAAAATTCGATATGAGAACACTGATTGATATCCGCTATTATCATCATCGTCTAAAACTTTCCCAGACCCCGGCTTGTCATCGGGAGCATAAGCCGTTTTCCTGTCCCGAAAGAGTCATCCATTCTCGTTGAACTCAAAACTTCAAATGACTTCTAAGCTATTAAAGTACACTTTTCTGCGTCGCGCGTCGTCTTCCGTCGTCTCATCATCACGTCGTCACTTCCATCGCAACCGATAAAAGCCAACCACCAGCAGCCTGACTGAAGAAGGCAAAGTGGAGCTACAAATCCTCTTTGACCCTTGGAGTTCCTTCCGCAGGAGCCCAGCAGCAAGCCAAGCTGGGAAAACCCGGTTTCCGCCTCTTATCTCAAGATGACGCAAAATTACCACATCTATTCAACCGGTTTCCCAGAGGGAAACCCCGGTACCGAGAAGCCATGCTTAGAAACTACATTTGGGTTCCGGACATTCCTGGTCATCCAGGAATTAAGCAAGGAGCCAGCGGAGGAGACCACTTCAGATGCAAATGCTGCTAGTTCGCTTCATTTCGTTTCGTTGCTTTGCATCAGAAAACGGTGGGTGGGAGTAGACGATATGCATATAATGCCCCCATCCCGCTCTTATTCCCATCCATCACATCGTATCGACAATGTCCGACGACTGGTTGGAGCTCAAGACGCACACAACGAACGTTGCCAGCACAGAAGAAGAACTTTGATAATAAAATGCAGTCAAGCTAGCCAACGAATCGGGAAAGGTTCTACTTCAAGACGACATTCCGGGCACTAGCGATTCCCTTGAGGGGGGGAGCGAGGGGTGATGTGTCAGACGAAACTTGCCATTCAGAAGACGCAGTTTAAATTAGGTAATCGCTTGGCTTCGAATGCCCGGTTTGATGGTTGAGCTTTGATAATCGTTATTTTGATGATGAAGACGCCCGGTGGCGTTCGGTAGGTTAAGAAAATTAAGTTGACTACTCCGGAGAACTTTTCCTCGTAATGAAGTTGATGACTGACTGCACTGCACGAAAACTCTGTGCTGTTGCTGGAGCATGGAAGTGTCGAACCATGTAAAATAAGGGCACAAAAAAACATTTGATGCACGGAACCACCCGCGATCCCATTTCAACCAGAATATTAATTGATTTTCTGAATTCGATTGGTTAAAATTTGGTACAACTAATCGATTGTTGTTTTAATTAAGCTGTCATTTTGGTTTTTCGATTAGCAGAAACGATGATTGAAACAACTAATTTAACTACTATATCGATTTTGATTGGTTCTTTTCGGCAAGCATTAACTGAGAGAGACGAAAGATAGGAAATAAAAAGACGGATAGGTGTCAGTAGTAAGAGAATAATAATCGCGTCATAGAATCTAGGCGGGAAGATTTGAATTCTATTTTACCGGTGTCAGTAGCATAGTGTAGTGAAGAACTACACTTGTTACACGACCATACTTGGGGACTCGAATTTAGTGTTCGACCCCCTCAAGTAGAAGGTAAAATAGAATTCATTTCTTTCTTCTGATCATGCTTATATGAGTCTGCCTAGGTTAGCTTATCCCTTCTAAATTTATAACTGAATCAATCTAGAATACCTATCCGTCTTTTCATTTCCTATCTTTCGTCTCTCTCAGTTAATGTTTGCCGAAAAGAACCAATCAAAATCGATATAGTAGACATTATGCGGCAATTAAAACCAAACAACACAACTAATTTAACTGTTTGAAAAAAATGCTATCAATTAGTGAGGACACATACTTACAAATATTTTAGTTGAAATAACTGACGTTGTTATTGAAACAAAATTCTGTTAGTTGAAAAATAAATCGGTTTTATTTGTTTTAGACATTGCAATTAGTTGAATCAACTCGAACAATGTTATTGATTTGCGAAAATAATCAAAATATACTTACTGATATACGTCATGATCTATTTGAATAAAGTTCGGTATGTTGAGATACATGAAATAAATATCGTTGTTAAAATATAAATAGTATTTTATATTGACATGTAATATCATTAGTTATTAACAGGGCTTGGAAAACCACCGATCACTGCTAATTTTAAGTGATCTTAACCAAGGAATAAATTATCATTACGAAATCAGCACTGATCTGATCTTTAAGTGATTTTTATTTTTGTATGATCATGATCATGTCAAGTCGAAATCAGTAAAGATCTAAATTCTAAAAAAATACTTCCGATTCAATCGGAAATTATTGATGTAGAAAAACGATTGTAATCAGCAAAAGTGCCCGGAGGGGCGAGTAAATTATCGAAATTATTAAATTTACCAATACTCATTGGAAGATGATGCCTTCAAACGGTTCAACTAAAGTTTAGTAATTTTAGTCGATTTATATGAGCTTGGATGCATCAACCGCTGAGAATTGGAATTTTGATACGGCAATTCAAACGCGCCATTCAATCGCAGCGCGTTCTGTGTGTTTGAAACCCTTCGCTCCTGTTACTTTTATAAATTAAATTCATGTCAAAAAGCGTTTTATTGCTAATGCATGAACATCATCATCGGTATCAAAAAGCTGGAAGTAAAACAGTCTTTTGTCGCTCTACTCACTATATGTGGTGTGTAATACTCGTTTGCTAATTGCGCATTGGGTATTGCTATTGCAAAGTGAATGCTGCCGAATTAACAATATCAATATGATTACGATCCAAAGTTAGAATTTTCATGAAACTTTCATCTAACATTCATTTCTCTTAATGTGGCATTCTTTTTATTGTGAATCAAACAATCGGTTGTCAGTTCGAACATGGGGTGCATCAAACGAGAACATATGTTGAAACTACATAATCCGTGCGGTAACGAAAGCGGTATTTTTCCCAACTCTGGTGAGAAAGAGTGTTAGAGGAGCATTTTCCAAAGATACAAAATTGACAATTTTCCATGATTTTAAAAATCTCGTTGACACGCGTTACCCTTACTTATTAATTCCTGTAGGATTACTGTTATCACTGATTTCACACCCCTCAGCGGAGATCAACGATTTCAGACGTAGATAAATCGGCACTCATGTCTGAACTTGATCACATGTGATTCTCTTCGACAAAGATCAGAGCTGATCGAATCATCCAATGATTGATCTTTCATGAATCATTAGTCATTTTAGCTCAAAATCACTACCGATTTTGATCGATGTGATTTGAAGATCACTGATCAATTGATCTTAAAAATATCAGATCAGTAGTTGAATCTTTATTGGGAAAAATCACAAGTGATCTTCTTTGGCAGCGATCTCGATTAGACGATTTTTTAATCTTGCTTTTCCAGCCCTGGTTATTAATAAATATATGGTAATATGCGCTTATGTCCAGTTCTGCGCGTAGAGCTTCTATGCTTTGGAATCTTTGTTTTCATTTTTTGGGCCAAAGCATCGTTTTTTTTATAAATCATGAAGATGGATGGACATTTTTCTTTTAACATTTGAATCAATCGCCTGAAGCAAAAAATTTTTGCGAATACCTTAAAGATTACGAGATGATCATTTATTAACAAGGATTTAACGAAAATAATTAGGTATAGACGAACGCATATACATTTTTTTTTTCATAAATACGTTTATTTCATAGGCAATATACATAAGTTTTTCTTCGCCGTGGCATCCACAATACATAGTAGTTTAAACCTAATACATTTCGAATATCATATTAGTATGTTGGTACTCATTAGTTAATCTAAACATTGTTTTTATCAAGCGAGTTGCTATTTTAAATTACATTAAATAAAATACATTTATTTTGTACATGATCTTATAACTATTTCAGATTTGTTTGTATCAGTTCACCACTTATATTCAATATCCTATAGTTGGCTATTGGAAGAGAAAACAGTCTAACATAAAATAAAATTCAAATTGGAACTCCAATGGATTTAATGAAATGATAAAGAAGTTTCATGTATGGAAGGTCACGACAAGCAAGAATGTCTCGAACTGGGATATTGGATAGTCTACCTTGGGTACGCAAAGAATTTATTAGTTGAGATCTGACATCACGATACTCCACGCATGTCCAAACGACATGATCAATATCCCGATAACCTTCTCCGCAAGCACAATGATTAGTCTCGGAGAGCCCAATTCGAAGGAGATGTGCATCTAACGTGTAGTGATTGGACATGAGTCTGGACATCACACGAATGAAATCCCTACTCACATCCAGTCCCCTGAACCATGCCTTTGTCGATATTTTCGGAATAATTGAGTGCATCCACCGACCCAGATCATCTCTATCCCAAGATGCTTGCCAGCTGGCAAGTGTTCTTTGGCGAGACGAGCTATAGAGTTCGTTGAAAGCAATCGGTCGCTCATAAATTTCACCCTCAATAGCACCACGTTTGGCTAAAATATCGGCTCTTTCATTGCCAGGAATGGAGCAATGAGCCGGGACCCAGACTATAGTGATTAGATAATTATTATTCAATATGACGTTCAGGCACTGTTTTATTTTGCCCAAGAAAAAAGGTTCATTTTTGCAAGCAGCGTTTGAGCGAATAGCTTCAATTGCACTCAGACTATCTGTGAAAAGAAAATAATGGTTTGGAGATAATGTGACGATTACACTCAAACTATAATGAACTGCTGATAACTCTGCTATATAAACAGATGCAGGTTCTTGAAGCTTAAATGAGACCGAAACATTATTGTTGAATATACCAAACCCAGTAGCCTCTTCAATTCGTGATCCGTCCGTGTAAAATATTTTCTCAGAGTCAATATGCCTGAACTTACTTGTAAATATTTTTGGGATTTCCATCGAGCGTAGGTGTTCCGGGATTCCACGCACTTCGCGCTGCATGGATGTGTCGAAAAATAAAGTTGAGTCAGGGACATTTAGGAGGCTGACACGGATAGGAATATATCTTGATGGGTTGATTTCCTGTGACATATGATTAAAATATACTATCATGAATCTTGTTTGAGATTGAAGCTCAACTAGCCTTTCGAAGTTATTAATAACCAGGGGATTCAGTACCTCACATCTTATTAGCAGTCGCGATGAAAGCTCCCAAAAACGATCTTTCAAAGGAAGAACTCCCGCCAGAACTTCAAGACTCATTGTATGTGTCGAATGCATGCACCCTAAAGCAATTCGCAAACAACGATATTGAATTCGCTCTAATGTGATAATATGAGAGTTTGCAGCGGAACGAAAGCAAACGCATTCATATTCCATCACTGAAAGTATCGTTGTCTGATACAATTTTATTAGATCTTCCGGATGAGCACCCCACCAAGATCCTGTTATTGTTCGAAGAAAATTTACTCTTTGTTGGCATTTTGTTATCAGAAACCTAATCTGTCCTCCCCACGTGCATTTGGAATCAAACCACACCCCAAGGTATTTGAAAGTCAAAACCTGTTGGATCATTCTTCCCATCACCTGCGGAAGGATCATTAAAACAGGCTGCTCGGCCATCCATGGAAGTTGACCATCAATGTCAACTTTCCGTCTCTGAGCAGCCTAGATAGCCGTGTAGTGTCGGTAGCGGTTTCCCAACTGGCTAAGAATAACGCTACGGTCCACCTGTACCGATGGTATAAGTCCACCAAACAGGTAAGCCGTGTGGCATCCGGCGGAATTATTTTTTACCAAGAATTGATCCACTGGTTTCCTGTTCCATGTCGTAAAAGGCCACAAAAATAGGAACTCCTAAGTCAAGGTGTATTTCCGTACCGATGGCTGAATGGCTGCAGGAGGTTGAACATTGCAGTCGTGAACGGAATATCTTGGGTTTTTCCCTTACTGGATACACGCAATGCTTAGCAATCGACTTCTTTGTTCATCGCTTCGGCAAGCAGAGATTAGAAAGCTGAGTGTCTGTGGGTGTCCTCAAGGTGGTGTACTATCCCCACTTTTATGGAACCTAGTCGCTGATGGTTTGTTAAGGAAACTTTATAACCTTGGATTTCCGACTTATGGTTTTGCCGACGATTATCATATATTGATGACCGGTATAAGCATTAACACTCTCTTTGATTTAATGCAGCAAGCCCTGCGATCTGTTGAACAATGGTGTTGTCAGGTTGGATTATCTGTAAATCCGGGCAAAACATCAATGGTGCTTTTCACTCATCGTAGGATAATTACAGGAGCTCGTCCGTTGCAGTTCTTTGGTTCAGGGGTGACTGTGGTCGATCAAGTTAAATACGTCGGGGTTATTCTTGACTCAAAACTGAATTGGTCTGCTCACATTGACTTCAGGATTGAAGGAGCTTGCATGGCTTTCGGCCAATGCAGACGAGCTTTTAGAAAATCATGGGGACTCAAACCCAGATATATTCATTGGATCTACACAACTATCGTTAGACCAATTTTAGCAGGTCTTAGGTTGTCTTGTATGGTGGCAGAAAGGAGAAGTCGCGACAGTTCAGTCGAAGCTAAATCATCTCCAAAGGATGGTCTTAATGGCGATGACAGGAGCATTCACGACAACTCCTAATGCTGCTCTAGAGGCGCTACTGTGCATTAAACCACTACATGTGTTCCTAAAACAAGAAGCATTATCTTGTGCATACCGTCTTACTGGCGCAGCTTGCAAACTTGCGCTCAGACAAAAGCATTTCTACCAGATTTAAATCTGAAAATGTCAAAGTGTCTACTGCATTTCTCCAAGTATCATTGCAGTATTCTGGTCAGAGCTCTGACTGGACATTGCAAACTCACTTATCACATGGCTACTATTCAACGTGCTGAGTATTATTCGTGTGATTTGTGTGAATGCGATTATGGTACTTCATATCATCTGATATGTAACTGTCCCGCATTGACGCAGCTACGTATCCGGGTTTTTGGTTCTCCATACATGGTTGAGTCTGTGTATGCGGAGCTAAAATTGAAGGATATTCTCTCGTTTCTCACCCAATGTGGTAAGGAGCTATAGTCAGAAGGGTTCATCGTTCTTCCTGGAGTGAATGAATCCCTTCTGTATTCACCTTAAATAGGGTTTAGCAGATTGTTTGGCATCCTTTGGGGGGTGCCGAATTTACTTCTGCTCGTACATACTGCGAGTCGTTCTGCATTCTTCCGAGAATGGTGTCGCTTTTGTAAGATCTCTAAATCCTCTCGGGGGTTGGAGGTTTTATTAACAGCAGACTGTTCGGGACCTCGTAGAGGTTCAGAATTTCCTTCTGCTTCCACTAAATGTGATCCTCAGCAGATTGTTCAGCATCCCTTAGGGGTGCAGAATTTACTTCTGCTTTTATGTGTTTTTGTGTCGTCAATTTTTCCCATCCTCCTAGTCCAACCCTTACCATTTCCTTTCAATCCTTCCCTCTTATATATCGGGAAAATGATGCTAAAAACAAATTGATGGCAAGGCACAAATCTCCAAATATCAAGGGGAACGTGCCATTTGAGCCAATTTGTTCTGATTCCTGATTCCTGAAGATCCTGTTATTGTTCGAAGAAAATTTACTCTTTGTTGGCATTTTGTTATCAGAAACCTAATCTGTCCTCCCCACGTGCATTTGGAATCAAACCACACCCCAAGGTATTTGAAAGTCAAAACCTGTTGGATCATTCTTCCCATCATATGGAGCTGAAGCTGCGCGGGATCATGCTTTCTTGAAAAGACGACCAGCTCTGTTTTCTCCGCAGAGAATTCGATACCAAGATGAACAGCCCAATCGGACAAGTTATCTAAGGTATCTTGCAATGGTTTATGCAGATCAATAGCTTTGGGTCCAGTAACTGAAACTACGCCATCATCTGCCAATTGTCTTAGTGTACATGGGGTTACTAGACAGCTGTCAATGTCATTCACGTAAAAATTATAAAGGAGCGGACTGAGGCATGAGCCTTGCGGTAGACCCATGTAGCTAATTCTAAATGTTGCCAAATCGCCATGTGAAAAATGCATGCGTTTCTATGACAAAAGGTTGTGCAAATAATGATTTATAACCGGTGGAAGTCCATGTTGGTGGAGCTTGTCTGAAAGAACATCAATGGAAACTGAATCAAATGCTCCTTCAATGTCTAAAAATACAGATGCCATTTGTTGCTTTTGAGCGAGGGCAATTTGGATGTCAGACGAAAGTAATGCAAGGCAGTCATTCGTCCCTTTATTTCTACGGAAGCCAAACTGAGTATCTGACAACAAACCGTTCGTCTCGACCCAAGTGTCGAGACGTCGAAGAATAATTTTTTCGAACAATTTTCTGATGCAGGACAACATCGCAATGGGTCTATATGAGTTGTGATTGGAAGCTGGTTTCCCCGGCTTTTGAATGGCGATAACTTTCACTTGCCTCCAGTCAGGTGGAACAATATTTTGCTCAAGAAACTTGTTAAACAATTCCAACAAACGTCTTTTTGCGAGGTCGGGCAGATTCTTCACCAAGTTGAATTTAATTCTGTCCAACCCAGGAGCGTTATTGTTACAAGACATGAGTGCTATGGAAAAATCCATCATTGAAAAGGGGCTATCAATGGTTTGGTTTGGGCTTGTTCTGCGGCCTCCAGAATCGAACAAACGAGGAAGTCATATTCTTCAAGTGGGGGGAGCTCTTCCATTGAAGTTAAGACACTTGAAATATTACTTTGGTATTTAATCCAGTCAATATTTTTTGTCAAATCATATGGAATATTAACTGAATTAGCAATGCCTTTGTTACTGCTAATTGAGATGATGATTGGTAAATGATCGCTACCATGTAAATCAGGAAATACTTTCCAGGTGCAATCTAGTCGAATTGAAGTCGAACAAAGAGATAAATCTAATGCACTTGGACGTGCAGGAGGTCTTGGGATCCGTGTCATGCTACCCATATTTAGTACCGTCATGCTAAAATTGTCGCAAATATTATATATTAGAGATGATCTGCTATCATTGTAAACGGAACCCCACATCATTCCGTGCGAATTTAAATCTCCTAAAATCAAACGTGGAGCTGGAAGGGCTTCGACAATTTCATTAACCTGTCGTTGTCCAACTTGAGCTCTTGGAGGAATATATACCGAAGCAATGCAAATGTCCTTTCCTTTAATGTTTATTTGACAAGCAACAACTTCTATACTAGAAGTCGAAGGAATGTTTAATCTATAAAAGGAATAACATTTCTTAATTCCTAAAAGCACTCCACCATACGGGGAGTCTCTATCGAGACGTATAATGTTAAAGTCATTAAAATTTAAGGCTATGTTTGATGTAAGCCATGTTTCGCACAAAGCAAATACATCACATTTTTGACTATGCAACAAAACTTTAAATGAATCAAGTTTTGGCATGATGCTTCGACAATTCCACTGCAGAACAGTGATTGAATCATTTGCGGCGGATGATAAATTATCCATCAAATGATACAAAACCTGAAAGAACTGGCCATTGAGCTGATAACTGTTTCAAAAAAGTTCTAGCTATTGGAAGGAATGCCGTTATGATGGTCTTTAGAGGTTCAGAAATATTGAATGCAGCGAAAATCCATTCTACAATTTCCGAAAATTTCAGTAATCCTGTTGGTGAATGTGAAATGGAGCCCACTGGATTATTGTCTTTTCTTGAGCTAGTTCCTGGATTGGTTTGTGAATTTGACAAACCAGGAGGCACAGTTTTTGGTTTTAAATTTGGCTTTTTAGCTTTAACACGGGGATCTTTTTTTGAAGGTGTAATTTTAGGTGTCTTTTTTGGTATTTTATGGTTTGGTAATCTCCTCTTAACAGACCCTTGAGGAGTGACAAACGAGGTATCTTCACTATTTCCGTCAGAGTCAGATTCCTCTGGCTCCGCAAGATTTGAAAACCCGTTTTCGGTTTCCAAAGGGGAGACATGTATGACCGTTTTGAGCATTTCTACATATGTGCGCTTAGACCGTGCTTTTAAAGAAAGCTTCATTTTGTCTTTACGCAGCTTAAATGCAGCGCACACTGAAAGATCATCATGAGGACTTTCCCCACAATAAACACATTTTTACGCATATACATTTGTTTGATGATATTTGGTTATTAGCAATCTTTTTAATTTCAATATCTCTAAGGGGTACAAATGTGTGTGAATTGTTTGATTTTTGTAACACCAAATCAGTGAACATTTTCCAATTTGTCACCAAATCTTTTTCATCTTGAACAAGGTTAACTTTATCACAACACCGCTGTTAGATAAACACTTGTTATCATAAATTTCTCAAATCGAATGAACACAATTTCACCAAACGCTTTAACCATCAATGGTGTTTTCATTGACATTTTGAAGCGACGCGCACAGATTTCAACTAAAAAAGGCGGGTGGGTAATGTCAGAGACATAACTGGATGTCGTGAATAAGAAAACAACTGACATGTTCCTTAACACTTCCGAATATCAATTATATGAAATTATATGTAGAATTTGAAACGATGCACCTAAACTAAAGTACAGATTAGTTAAATTTATCATTCTGATACACAAATATTATGAAATAACCAGTACAGTTCTTCATAATAAAATAATGATGGCTCTGAAAAGAACCTTTTATGATAGCGTTTGTGATGGAGAGTGATGAGTTGAATTCGAATTCCGATGGATGCCACTGACTTCCGTCATCTAATTCCAGGCTGAACTGTTGTACGTGGGTGCGATACTGATATGGTTGGGGTAGGTGTAGCGTTTACAACCGTTTATAATCTTTCAATAAAGAAAACATTAAATCGCTGGGTTGATCAATGATACATTAGGCCTAATTCATTGAACGAAACTATCAATATGCTATAGGGACTCGTTTCTAGCATTCAGAAGGGTCAAATTGCGTTATTCTCTCCGACATTAAACTCTGGAACATTTTTCGCAAAAACAAAGAAGGCTTCACTTGATCTCGATTACTGTGAATTTCACACAGCGAAAAGTGCACAAATCTAACGAAGCTGTTCTAGATTTGCACTAAACTGAGGATATTTACCTTAGACTTGAGAAAAACAATTCCTAATAGTTCTTTAAAAAACTATTAGAGCCATTAGAACGGCTGATTTTGTGTAATGCTGTCCACCGTTGTTTTGGCATTAAAAATGCCTTACTCTTCACTATATGGGGCCGGGTGTCAATTAAAAGTTTCAAAAATAGTCGCGTAACCTTTTTGTGTCATAATTTTGAACGTTAATAACTCGGTCATTTGTTGATGGATTGTTATAATTTACCAACCAATCTATTCGAAAACTTTTAACTTAAACATGTATGACGACGTCTTTTCAGTATTTCAATACCATACTATTGAAAAAATGGTTGGAATCGACCTATGTTTTCATCCACCAATCCCTGTTGTACAAAATGACGTCAACTTCTTGTTCGGCACAGGAGGCTTTGCGTCATGCATAAAAAACACCGCATCGTTATGCGTAGTATCATAAATCAAATAAACATAGATTTCCCAGTGTAATAGTAATGAAGTTGAGCAACCCGTGACACCAGAAGCACCGTCTGGTGGAGAATGGGTGCGTAAATGCTCCTAAAATGCATGCAAAAAGTTGCCTGCGCATTTAACACAACCACAGTAGCTAATGGAAAAAAGTACACCCGTTTGTCACTAGAGGTGCTGTTAGTGTCACCGTACAGTGAGAAATCTATGTTTATTTGATTTATGGTAGTATGAAGAGAAATCTATAAATATAGGCTGCACAATATTTCTTTGCCTAGTTGATGTTTGACTGTGAATGAAACAAGTAGCTCGTCCAGTGAGCTGATGACTGGATTGTATATGCGTTCACTTGCTGGATTGTCGCTTTTGCATTATGTGTTGGTGAAATTTCCTGTTGTCTGCGCAACACCGTGTTCGCTTGAGTATCTTATTTAACATCTAGCTTTTGAAGAACCGAATCAGCGTGGTTACCGATTCTTTTGAAATATCCCATGTATTTAGCAAATTTTTGGTCGATTTTGCCATTAAAAATGCCTGACATTTCGCTTCTCGAGGCTGAGTGTCAATTTAAAACATGCAAAACTAATCGCGTAACATTTTTCTGTCATAATTTTGAAAGCTTATAACTCAGTCATTTGTTGATGGATTTATATAATTCAACAATCAATCGATTCGGAAACATTTAACTTAAACTTATGAGACAACGTCATTTGAATATTTCAATTGCATACCATTGAAAAATTGGTTTGAATTGAGTATTTTATTTTGGTTCTCTGGTAACTATCAGGCCCATTTAGAATTATCGGCGATAGATTTTTCGGATCTAAATTGCAGCCCTTGTTCCTCGATGATTTGTTAATGGATTCTCCTCATTTAAATGATTCTAAAGCTTCAATATTGTAAGCTTAAAAATGTTTTAATTTGTCAACGGATCGGTTTGCATACTTAAATCTTTATTCCCATACGAACAAAACGTGACAATGTGACTCTCGTAGAATTTGGTTTCAGCTCAATTATTATTTGCTTCAAAACAATAAGCGTCTGATGGCTACACGCGTTGTAACTATGACAATGTTCATGCATGTGTTAATAACATCAAGTTACAATATGAACAAAATTTCGGAATTTTGTTGCGTATCCATTCCGTATATTCCTAATATGCCATAGCGAAAATCAATGTAAGTAACTAAATATTTTATGCGGACTGTTTCACATGTTTTCTTCCTCGTATTGGTGCCATATTATTTACCGACACTTTCCGAACATTATCGACGATTTTGAAGGATTAATAAAATTACACCATTACTGAGATTACTGGTACAACATTCTCATGGATCGATTAACTGTTTATAAAATTAATAAGTCCACCCAGTGAACGACCATTGTTAGGTTAAAACTGGGGGTAAATAAACGATATAAATCAAATCAAATTAATAAGTTTGTACGTTTCTCGAAAATTATCATCATAAAATAAAATAGTTTCATTTGTTCAGATTTAAATCTTTAGGTTTGAGCTTTCAAGTAACTTTGAAGTGTAGTGAAGTTTAGTGTATCATAATCATTATCATCTTTATTTTTGTATTTATTATGAAGACTTCCTGGAACATTTTTCGCAAAAAAGGCTTCACTTGATCTCGATTACTGTGAATTTCACACAGCGAAAAGTGCACAAATCTAAGCAAACTGTTCTTGATTTGCACTAAACTGAGGATAATTACCTTCGATTTGCGAACAACAAATCCTAATAGTTCTTTAGAAAACTTTTAGAGCCATTAGAACGGCTGATATTGTGTAATGTTCTCCACCGTTGTTTTTGTCGTGAATACGACTTACTTTACTATGGGGTGCCTTTTCAAAATTAGCCATATGGAAGAATGGGCAGAACTTAATCGTGAATATCTCGACTTGTATTAATGGTAGCAACATAATTCTTTCACCATTTCATCAAAAATATGATCAGGAATTTGGGATAATATTTTGAACAAGGTGAGATAACCACAAACAACTCAAAAATTAAATTTTCTGAAAATTTGAAAACAACGCGGAAAACTCTTTACTTTCGCTTGGATTTTTCGCGCAAGGACGACGATTTTGAGATAGTCAAGCACATATCTTCAACTGACTGCGTATAAAAGGGGAACCGTGGTCGAAAATCGATCATTTCTTCTTGTGCGTTGGAAGGAAGCGGACGTCGTGGGAATGATTTAGTCAACCAGCAGCTTCGGAGAGTGCACTTTCTTTCTCAAACGCTCAGGCCGCAACTCTCGTTTGGACTTCAGTCTGCCAGTGGAGCAGTTGGCAATGAAAGCAAGCCTTTCGCGTGTTATATGCCTCAAACACTTAGGTCGTGCTTCATTTGGACTTCAACCGTCGCGGGCAGCAGTCGTCAATGCTTTCATTTGGATTTCGGTCGTCAGGTGGAGCAGTCGCTAGTAACAAAAACAGAACTTTAGCGTTGTACAAAACCTCAAACGCTCAGGTCGCAGAGCCACCTGTTGGTGGTCGTTTGCATTGGAGCAAAATACAACGGAAAATGGACAATGTGGAATATTCTGCAAAATCAGCCCTTCCAATGGCTCTAAATGTTACCTAAAGAACTATAAAGATTGCTTCTTTGTAAATCTAAAATAAAATTATCAGTGTAGTGCAAATCTAAGATAATTTGATCAGTTTTTTTGTAATTTTCACAGTTCTAAAACAGTGTTTAAAATCGTTTATATCCAATCAGTGTTTAATATCTTAGAAAATTATACTATTTGGCTCTTCTGCGATGCCAAAAGTTAATCCCGTACAGCATTTTGATAGTATCTTTTACTAAAATATTGAAATCCGAAATGAAATAATCGACATCAAAATTCTCTAAGGTGCCATTTATAACCATAATTTTATACCCAAAGAATTATGCGAAATTTTACTGCACTATATTGTATACGGCCCAATTTTCAACCAGTTGTAGTTTGTAGTAAACTTTCTGCAGATTTGCTATATAAAATGCATAGCACCGACTCAGAAGCCATTCATTTCGAATTTGGCTGTCGTCATCGTGTTGATTATGGTGCGATCGAAGAATCTCCAAGCGAAATACAAAGCTTGTTACCGCAAGCGGAAGAAGCATTCGTAATATTTGTGTGTCAGAATGTTTAATGTAACTAATCTGTACTGTAGTTTGGGTGTATCGTTTCAAATTCTAGTAGTGTAAAAGGGCAAAACTTGCACAATTCACACTATCGATCAACTAATTTATATTCGGAAGTATAAGTAAGGGTGCCAGTTTTATTCATATTCACGACATCCAGTTATGTCTCTGACATTACGCACCTGTACTTTTTTCCCAATGCTAATGACTGGCAGCTGTGACGTAATCGCTCTTAGGGATGTCGTAATATCGATCGATTAATCGAGTAATCGATTAACTTAAAACTAATATTCGATTATTGAGCTAATCGAATAATCAAAATATCCCGTAGTGATAATCGAATGAATAATCGAGTAATCGATTAATAACCCAGATAATCGAATAAATTTCAATCGATTTACAGTACAAGTGTTTTGACCCTTTGGCCTTTCATCTTTGTTGTTCATACGATTCGTTATTAATATTAGGTGTTTTAGTTACTCTTGTTTTACATACTAATGTTTAATCATAATATTTATTGATTCAATTTTTGTTAAGAGATTTCCTTTTATGTGATTTCGTTTGTAGCTTTTTCACTAATGGGCGGTCCTAACGGCTATAAAAATAGCCGCATACAGAATTTTAATGTCGATTATTTCATTTCGGATTTGCATAATTTATTGAAAGAAACTATCAATATGCTGTAGGGATTCGTTTCTAGCATTCAGAAGGACCAAATTGAGGAACTCACTACGATATTCACCACTTTTCGGAACATTTTTCTCGAACAATTTGTTGTACAGCAGCAGATATTTTGTTCTCTTCCTCAGAACGCATTCTGATTGGCTGGTGTTGACATGGATCAAATGAGACAGGTTTTTCAATAGTGTACTATTGAAATACTTCAATGCTTTTGCTATACACGTTTAGGTTGAATAATTTCGATTCTATTGGTAGTTAGATTATATAAATTCTTCCACAGCTCACTGAGCTATGAGCTTTAAAAATTTGAGAAAGGCAAACGCGCCTTATGAATTATCCTCTTTGATACTCGTTTATACCAATCATTTCAGAAAAGTTTAATTTTGAATTATTTGAGACTATGTAACGAAACTGAAAATTTTATCATAAAATTGTGAACATATTTCCGATGGCATGTCGCAAGAAATATGTTGATTCATTCGATATAACAATAGATATTCACGATCAAAAGCTTATCACTCTCTCAGAGGGTAAATTTTGAAAAGGCACCCCATAGTAAAGTAAGTCGTATTCACGACAAAAGTTGTTGATTTCGCATTGCGATTATTGTTTTGCTTTCAACCGGCATTAGACAGCATTTAAAACAACATATTTTTCAACTACTTGAATATATGTAAATTAAAAACCATATTGGTTGAATAAAAAAGAAATTAGTTAAATCGACTATCGCAAAAATCAAAAACTGCGATATCGCAATTTAATGATCAGAGTATTCCCCGGTGGTTGTTTTAATTTTTTTCGTAAGAAATATCAATTAAAATTAAACATTCATTTATTTTATTTGATTTTCTAGATAATAGTTCAATTTGTTGTCAATATGATTTATTGTCATGCCTTAAACTATTCGAGTTTATTTGTGTATCATTCTCTTAGCAATGCTTTCCTAATCAGATTTCAAAACGACTAATTGTGCATTTTCAATAATATAAAAGGTGGATGGGTAATTGTTAAATACCTGAATAAATAAGAACAAAATGAATTTGAATTTAACCCTCAGGGTACGGACTGGGTTACCGTAACCCGAGCGAAATTTGAAAGAAGCGCCATACGAAGAGAAGTCGGCGAGGGGGGTCCGGACCAGGGGGGGAAAAAACTTATAGGTACACACTATTAGAGGCCCAAGCGGCAGAGTCAGTCTCCGCTTTGTGTCCGAGCTAGACACATATAAACATTGTGCTCGGGTGTGGTACACCCAGTCCGTATCGAACGTTACAAAATCCAAAATTTTCAAAAAAATTAAGTTTTAATTTTCGTCTGTTTGCCGCTGAGGAATAAAAAGGTAAGTAAGAATACGTACTCTTTACTTAATTTTGTAGATTCTAACCTCAAAATAACGCGTTGTACATGGTGTAAGCGAAGTATTGTAGTAGATCTCAATCACTTGAACGTACGTCTTATATCGAAATCTTTGCTGCTCGTAGTGAATTATAACTCATTAAATTTTGTTTCTTGTAATTTTTTGTTAAAGAACACGCATTAAAAACATGGCAACGCGTCGAATCACTCGAAGCGTTGCTGCTTTGGAGGAGTTGTACAAGGAAAACGAGGAGGACAGCGTTACAGAGAATGACAGTGACACCGACGACGCCGTAGGTGCGGAAGAGGAAAGTTCTCACGATTCTGAAACAGACGCAGAATCTGAAGGAGAGCCATTGTCAGGCGAAGAAGAAGCAGCTGCTCCGAGAGGCGCCCCGCCGCGCAAACGCGGCCGCCCTTCATACCTGCTTGCTAAGAGCGTATTATGTAACATGACTTGTGTAACTTTTTAATAATAAATATTCGCCTTTAACAATTATGTTTGGTATTTATTTATATGATACTACTCAACAATATCTGAGAAACAAGTTTTTTACGCTCAAAGTAATTAATTTTAACCTTTATCATCATAAATCAACGAAACAACGTTTTTTCGCTAACTCGAAAAAACGCGTATTTTCATTTTTCAAAAAAAATATAGTTTTTGGAATAAATCAAAAAACCGTTATGGAAATTTGTAAGAACTACTTTTTACCTTTCAAATGCAAGTTATACAATGTAAATATTTTTTTTTTCAAAAAGTTACAGCATTTTGAAAAAAAATCGTTTTTTACAAAAAAAATTCAAGACCCGTTCACATTTTTCATTATAATTTTTTTTCAATCAGTTAAATGATTAATCTGACAACTCTATTATATTTTTGAGACAATTTCACACAAAATAAAAAAAAATTATTCAAATTGACAAAGTACAGCTCGATATACACCCAATCAAAGTCGCCGGGTTAGGCTAACCCTGTCCGTACTGAACGTAACTTTTTTATAGTCCGTACCCTGGGGGTTAAATATTGAAAGTTAACTTAATTCGGATTTAACGCTGCTTATGATACAAAGGATATAGCAGGATAAGCATGTGAAATCTGCCTCTAAAGGGAATTCATATTGTTATACTACATTCGAAAGGTCATAGACTGGAAACAATTTTTTCAAAATTTCAACCCTGTAACTACCATATTGACGGAGCTAGGGTGGTTCTTTTGATTTTTATTTTATTTGATTTTTGAAGAAACCGCTCCACCGAAAAATTTGAAAATGTCAGGTTAACACTTTTTTTCCAAAATTTTTGAAGATTAATTTCTTCCATTAAAAAATGCTTGAAAATTTTGAAACATATTTTTATTTTAGAAATCAAAGTAACGAAAAAGAAGAAATGAGTTTCAACCTTTGCAAAATACATACACGATCATACTTCGGGTATAACCTAGAAAGCTACAAAGCAAGAACTTATAGGTATGTGGTTCATATACTCGGTTACGGCAGTCAAGAACTAGAGCGGGTGTCAGTTTTTACGTGTTGCTGATGGATGTAATGAAAGAATAATGAAAAAAAAAGAATGAATATTTCGTGGAAATGGGATAAAAAATGTTATAAAAATACATTGCTATTTGAAAGCACACATTTTCTCTCTGATTATTTTCGTTTATTCTATAGACTTATCATCGTCGCTTCTTTTATTGATAGTCGAAACCACAATCGTCACAAGACTGTATTCGAATGACGATGCACGTAGTATTCATACAATTTACAAAAACTTAAAACCTTAAATATAATTAAGTATTATTCATGTACATGTAATAATTGTAGATATAGCAAGCAAATAAACACTTCATAGAAATATAAATAAAAGGTGTTTTAATTAAATATTTAAGTATCTCAAGAACAGCTACTTTAAGAAGAAAGGATATTATGAACAAATCTATTGCCTTTAACCTGTAGAATAATATTCTACTGTTTAAATAATTATCTTTCAACGAGAACTTGAAATTTAGAATATATCTATAAATTGTTTCAGCTGTAACTTCTTCATTTTTCAAAAGGCACGGGTGGGATAGCCATCAATCTGTAGGTTTTAGTAAGAGCTTTGAAATAAAAAATTATCAAAAAATAAATCGAAACCATGCTTTTTTTTAACTTTTTCGGATTATTTTGTATTTATTGAAAAAAAAAATTTTTCAGTGTATATTTTTTTCAGAGTGCCCGAACGCCCCCCCCCCCCCTACAACCTCTTCCTGAACGCCATTTTTGTACAATTAACGGTTTCCGAGTTACAACGATTTGAAAAAGGCCATTTTCGTGATATTTAAAAATACATACGCCCTTTTTAAAAATCAGTCGTGAGTCGGATTGATCTCTCCATCGGTTCAAAACTTATGGTTTGCCATACTGAAGCCATGTGCAAAGTTTCATCCAAATCGGAGAAGCTCGAGTCTGATGATCTGCTAAGCATTTCTGGAATTGCTCATATTATCTATCTATATATATAAAAATGCAGAGATCATTCTTTGTAATCGCATCACGTAAGAACGGATGGACGGATTGAGATGCTTTTTTTTTTGTTTGATCAGTTTTTACCCCCACCGGGTTCATACATCAAAAAAATTAGGAAAACTTACCGGAAAAGTGGGAAAAACCAATAAAGTTATTTGGTATGGACAATGGAATTTTCCACTGAAAAAGTCGCCAATGATTGCTAGATCATTGATAGGTGTTTGGCGCATAACGAGTTGCATAAGTGTTTGGCCGTCGAAGAAAGGAATACTAGATCGTTGAAAGAATCTTTTGGCGCGCAACGAGTAGATTTGGGTGGAGATTTTACATGCATGATTGATTCGTCATTTGGAAACACGTGCTTAATAGGGTATCAAAATCATTACTTGCCAAATGACTGTTTTAGCTATACCGTAAACAGAAGCACAAGTTCTAATGTCATTTACCAGTAGATGTAGTTAGATGAATTATGTTGGCCATCGTGGGCGTGAGTTGAACAAATAAAATTATGTAACGATTTTTTTACGTATCAATGATAGGATTCTGCTGTTGAAATAATGAGTTCAGATGAAAATATTTTCCTTGCATTTAGCATGCTGAAGTTTGTTCAGCCGATTCGGCTGAGTTTTCAAGACTGGTTTACTTCAAAACGGATGGTATTCATGACATTTGTAAGCTGCTTAAGTCAAATCATTTCATTTTCCGAACTTTGGATTATTTGACGAATTACCATATGGGAATCGTGAATATCATATCTGAAGGAGAAATCGTGGCATATAAGAACCGTTAGTTGTGAGATCTGCTGTTTTATACATTGGCTTTAACGATAAGAAGAATACTGGTATAATCACTCCTCATGTTCACTCCGCTAGAACAGAATATAGATTCTCAGGACTGACTACAAAGCAAAACGATGTGGTGGCTCGGCGAATGAGAGACCTTTTGATACAATTCTTGAACGAATCCAGCGTTCATGTCAAAGTTAATGGACACAATATTTAATAAAAGGGTGATTTGAACTTTCGAATGTCCAAGTATTTTTCATTTTATCGCTAATTCGTTAATCGAAAATTGATCCTGTCATTATCCTGCTACGTACATTCATCAAACACGACTAAATAATATCACTAGCGGTGAAGCAGGTTATGGACAACCGTTTAAAATTAGTTTATTACTTTCGATAATCCCTAAGGATTTGCTATTAAATTTTTAAACGTCTTCAGTACAAATAAGTCTTGACCAGGCTTCCCAGCAGTACTGCTTTTCAATGACATCCGCCACGAGATAGCATGAACTGTCGGACCGCAAAGTCGAAAGCCCAGTCTACAATATGTGTGCAAGCATATGCCGAATTGTAATGGCAACAGCGCTCGCATGCCTAAATGAATGCTGTCACTGAGACAGTTTCTACGCACCAGTTTGATGAGAGTATTCTATCCGGAGAGTAGTCAAACCGAACGGGCTGTTTGTATCCTGTTTCTTTCTGTTCGCTCATTCGCATAAAATGTTACGGGGACAGCTTTAGAAAATCGAAGACATCCTTTGATTTTTAGGGAATTACTGTTACGAAGGGCTGTCGCAAGCCGGCTGTCTCATCAATGTCTCTTGAAGCAATAAACCGGCTGTTTCTGGAGACGAGCTGTGGTTCATAGTGCGCTCGCACTATTTCGGCTGCCTCAATGAAATGGTACTAGTACATACGATTGCGTTGTTGGGATTACCTTTGCAGGAAATTTTAGGGTTTCATTACATTACCATTGTGAAATAAAGAAATTGTTTTAGATTTATATATACTGTCGGCGAAGGCAATGAATTTTAATAACTAACGAATATCAAAAGATAAACACAGAGTTTTGTGTAACGGCTCATATATCTGAATTACTGAAGTATTCATCCTTAGTGCTTCCTTCTTATAGAAACAGATACACTAGCATTCATTGATAATACTCCGAAAATATCTTATGCACCCTTATTCTGAATAACGACGTTTTGATGTTTCTGTTTCTCCTAGGATAACTTAACCAATGAATTTTTTAGGGTCGGAAATGACAGCCACAATATTATTATTATTATTATTATTATTATTATTTGATGAGTTGGCTAGAGCTGGTGAAACGGATGATTTCGTTGGTCCTGAACCAGCTTTACCACTTTCAACTAGTTGGATAAAGCACAAGATTCGTTCTTGGGCTGCATCCAAACATGCCAGCTACTGGCGCAGCTTGCAAACTTGCGCTCAGACAAAAGCATGTCTACCAGATTTAAATCTGAAAATGTCAAAGTGTCTACTGTATTTTTCCAAGCATCATTGCAGTATTCTGGTCAGAGCTCTTATTATTATTATTATTATTATTATTATTATTATTATTATTATTATTATTATTATTATTATTATTATTATATTTATTTATTCCCGCTTTCAAACTTAATTGTGGTCCTTCACCGGGGAATCACACCTACATTTTTCAATATATCATTTTTCATTTTTTTTAAACATAATTTCTTTTCAGAAAGAAAACTGTTAAATATATGCAATGAACTCGGCTCTCAGAATGTTTCACTATTCATTTACAATATTTAAAGTTCCAAACGTTTGATTTTTTTTAATGCGGACACAAGCTACTTAGCCAATTAGAGTAGAAAATTTTCGACATTCTTAGACTTGTAACTGCGGAAGTCGGATCCGAATTAAATTCAATAGTAACCTATGCAGCCTTTTCATTTCAGCCTGATTTGGTAAAATAGGTGCAGTCATGCCTGAGAAATTGAGTGACGTTGTTTGACACATACAATACACATACATACACACGGAGGAATTGCTTAACTTATCCTAGTCGAATGTCAACTTTCACTAGTCGAATTTGCAAGTAATTTCAAAACCTTTTTTTATGACAAAATCAAAATCTATGTATACACACTATGGAATTTTTATAATTCCAATGGCAGATATAAGATTCTTCAAAACCAAATTGAGCTTGAATTCATGTTTAGGTAGTTTTCGTTACCTACCATTTTTGGAAATATAAGTGTACTTTATAGGTAATCGTACTTATCCCCAAATTTCCCAACCAGAACCGGCAATGAAATTCAATACGATGAATCTATAATGCATCGAAATGTGAGGGCGTGAGATCCGACTGAAACAAAGAACCAAAAATGTGTACGAGAATTGTAGCAAGCGCATAGAAACTGGATGTGCTGTTTGAAATTTCAAGGCACCGCATCTTCTTCTGCGTGCGCTCGTGATTGCAACATCTACATTTCCAAAATTGGATTGAGCGTAAAAGCACATAGAGGAAATGATTAAGATACTTCTTAAAGTTTACATGAAATTGTCCTTTTAACTGCAGCTATAAATTTGGGTCTCAGTTACTTTTATATCAAGTTTTGTGGTAAACAACGACATTAAGCTAAAGAATTCAAAATATACTGAACACAAGCTTCTACTTGATGAAAGATGCGCTTTAACCGAGTTTTAAATTTTACAATGTAAAGTGACAGTTTTAATGTGTGTAAAAGTCGCGAACTTCTGGTAGCTATGACCAAAATAATATAATAGTTAATATGCCGTTTCTAGAGATAAGATAATTCAATGCATAACAGGAAGAAAATGAATTCCAGATTATCAGCACATATGTATTTTGGAATATATTCCAGGTTAATGGAAACACTATACTATTCATATATAGAAGATAACTGGATATGTCTGGAAGGCTTGAGACCATATTACTCAAGAAAGACATTATTAAATAACTTGGTGAACTAAAACTTTTTTCTAAATAAAACGAAATAAACATTCGCATCTGTTACGGGCAACCATGCTGCATTCCACGCTTGGAAACATGTTTTTTGGAAGAACCGCAATTTTTCATTCAGTTTTTGCATTCAAAGCTTTGTTGTACGGTACCTGCAAATAAGTTTCTAAATGATTTTTGCATTGCTAATTCCGACTCCAAATTTTGCACTCAAGGTTTTTATTCGATTGGTCAATGTACATATAACGAACTTAACGAGTCAGATTTTGTATGTTTCAGTTCTGACTTGGAAAGATTCTTAGTGTCCGTAGTATTGCAACACTGACCATGCAATAGTCCCGTAGACTTACAAGTCGACCGCAAAGTTGAATGCTATTCAGAATCACGCTAACTAGTATCGAATACAGAATCTTTAATTTGAATATATCTTTTGCTACAAACATTCATTCACCGTTTACATCTAAAATCTGATTCAATTGACTTATACACTCTTGTATAAGAAACGATCGCGCCTTTGATATTCTGAAGGAAGAGATAAAGAGGATGGAAATAATGCTCCAAGCACATCAGTACGCGCCTACACTATGAATGTTACAGCCCACAAACCGAACGTAAACTGCCTGAAACGAGCACGCCGAACTGTCTCAGCTCTTTAATTATGAATATAATTTCTTGAAAACAAACTTTTCTTTCTATAGAATTTCATTGATCGATCGATTCATAGAAGATCGACCAAAATAAAAAAATTGACTATTCATTTAAACCAAAGTCCGTTCTTCAATCCATTTCGTATTAGTAGTTTCGTATATTATTAATTATCAATAATATTGTTATCAATGCTCTACCAACGGTGATTGCTATGCGCAATGATCAACCGCTGCGCAAAGCAATCACCAAAGGCAAAACTAAAACCCACATGCTTGCCTCGAATGTTCATAGCAAACCAAGAGCAACAAACCGCACCGGCTACTGTCGCAGACCTGGTCAAGGGAGAGTAATATTTTGCTCTCGACAGAAACAACGCAGTGACTGATACCCGAAGTTTACTGTCGCATCAGCGAGAACTTCATGCTTCTTCGACTGTCCTGGACCATGACAAAATGTCTTGAGATGGAATGAACTGTCGAACGAAGGGAATGACGGCAACGTTGGCTGTACAGAACTATTTGTCTAAGGGCTGTCGTGATGAAACCTATCACAAGGCTGTCATGGAAAGAGTAGCAAGACAGCCTCAATAATAATGTCGCGCGGCGGTACATTTGGGAAGCCTGGTCTTGACATTCAATGACAAACAACCATCCCCGAGGGCTGTTTTTGGAAATTTGTGGGGTCAATTTAAAGTATTTATCTAGGTCATCTCTTTTTTCTTCCATCTGTTAATTTGTTTATTTAGGAGCAAGGGAAAAGCCTGCTGGAGCTGAGATTTTGGTTCTCCTTCTCCAGCCGGCATAAAACCTTCTCATCTTTTGTATCAACAGATAACATTTGACCAAATGATACATAACGAAATCTTTAGTTACCCTTATTTAAACTACAAAGCTAACTAACAACTATTCATATCGTCTAATTATGTAAATAAAACTAGCGGGAAAAGATTCGGAGATAACGGGTTTTAATGGTGTTACGAGATAAATTGAAATCAAATTCATCAGAGCAAGTATTGAATACGCGGCACATACTCGAAAACGGTTCATTGAAGCCATAGTTCAGGAATCAGAATCAGAACAAATTGGCTCAAATGGCACGTTCCCCTTGATATTTGGAGATTTGTGCCT
This sequence comes from Malaya genurostris, assembly GCF_030247185.1. Classification (NCBI taxonomy): domain Eukaryota; kingdom Metazoa; phylum Arthropoda; class Insecta; order Diptera; family Culicidae; genus Malaya; species Malaya genurostris. Next base: position 35,025,867 of record NC_080571.1, read on the forward strand.
TGCCATCAATTTGTTTTTAGCATCATTTTCCCGATATATAAGAGGGAAGGATTGAAAGGAAATGGTAAGGGTTGGACTAGGAGGATGGGAAAAATTGACGACACAAAAACACATAAAAGCAGAAGTAAATTCTGAACCTCTACGAGGTCCCGAACAGTCTGCTGTTAATAAAACCTCCAACCCCCGAGAGGATTTAGAGATCTTACAAAAGCGACACCATTCTGCACTCCCGGAAGAATGCAGAACGATTCGCGGTATGTACGAGCAGAAGTAAATTCGGTACCCCCCAAAGGATGCCAAACAATTTGCTAAACCCTATTTAAGGTGAATACAGAAGGGATTCATTCACTTCAGGAAGAACGATGAACCCTTCTGACTATAGCTCCTTACCACATTGGGTGAGAAACGAGAGAATATCCTTCAATTTTAGCTCCGCATACACAGACTCAACCATGTACGGAGAACCAAAAACCCGGATACGTAGCTGCGTCAATGCGGGAAAACGATTCATTGAAGCCATAGTTAGTTCTAGCACGAGGAATTCTGAGAAAGGGATTAAACCGCAAATTACGTCGATGAATATCAAAGCTTAGCTGTTGTAGGAGATCTGCACAATCAATTCGACATTGGATGAGGTCCGCGACGAAAACAGCTCTCAGTGTATCACGGCGGACAGATAGCAAATCGAAATGTATGAGCCTACAACGATTTTCGTAGCTTGGAAGATTAAATGGATCTCTCCAGGGCAGGCGACGCAAAGCAAAACGAATGAACTTGAACTGAACAGTTTTAATGCGTAGCTTATCTGTTTGATAATATGGTGCCCAAACAACAACAGCATACTCGCGAACTAGAGCGCAATATAACGATTTCAGGCAGTATATGTTATTGAAATTTTTTGAGATGCGGAAGATGAATCCTAGCATCTTTAATGCTTTAGAGAGGGTATATTCTATGTGATCTATGAAACTAAGTTTTGAATCCAATAACACTCCTAGATCCTTATTTGATGTCTCCCGTTTTAGTACAGCTTGCGAAATAGTGTAATCATACATAATCGTGGTTCGTTTACGAGAGAAGGAGATAACGAAACATTTGAAGGCGTTTATAACCATTCTGTTGACGTTGCACCAGTTAAAAAATACATCCAACTGCAAGACTGCAAGAAGTTTGAGTCTTTCAGATATTTGATGAGATGAAACAGCTTGAAATCGTAGGCGAATGATAGCTTCATGCATTGCAATGCGAAATTTAGATCATTTAGATATAGCAGAAATATGAATGGTCCTAGATGGCTTCCCTGAGGAACGCCAGAGCTCACGATGAATGATGGAGTAACGCAGTCGCCAATTTTCACGGTCTTACTACGACCAGTCAGATATGATTCAATCCAATCCATCATCCCACATGTCAAATCTTTAGTTTGAGAGAGATCTACAATCTCTGTTCAATACACTGACTCGAAGATGGTGCATTTGTTTAGTTTTTGCGTAACAAAAGCATTGAACATATCCACAATAGTTCTTGATGATATTTCTTCTTCGGGACGAAGTTAATGTGTTGGATATGAATTTGTCGTAATTCGTTTATTGTAAGCCAAGTAATCAGTAAAATAATGGAAAGAAACATTAACGTTTGACAACTCTGCTGTCCGAAAACACAAATTTAAAAAAATAATTTCAGGCGAGACGAAGTTCGACGGGCCAGCTAGTATTATATAATATTATATTGTAATAAATCATATCAGGGGTGGAAATAAGCAATTTTTTTGGTTCACAGTAAATAAAAATAGTCCGTATTATCTTTTCATATCACATATTTATTGTAGATATTATAATGAATTTTGGAACAAATTATTTTTGATAAGATTTTGGTTTTACTTGGAATTTAAATGTCTGATTCGGAATCAACATTTCAACAAAGTTAGGCTCGTAAGAATGCTACTCTGTGTTTATTAAACAGGTTTGAAGTTCAAATGGATGTCACTCCGGTGATAAAGGGTGATTTTTTAAGAGCTTGAGAACTTTTTTAAACAATAAAACGCATAAAATTTGCAAAATCTCATCGGTTCTTTATTTTAAACGTTAGATTGGTACATGACATTTACTTTTTGAAGATAATTTCATTTAAATGTTGACCGCGGCTGCGTCTTAGGTGGTCCATTCGGAAAATCCGCTTTTTTATCGACAAATTTTGTTCAGCGATGAGGCTCATTTCTGGTTGAATGGCTACGTAAATAAGCAAAATTGCCGCATTTGGAGTGAAGAGCAACCAGAAGCCGTTCAAGAACTGCCCATGCATCCCGAAAAATGCACTGTTTGGTGTGGTTTGTACGCTGGTGGAATCATTGGACCGTATTTTTTCAAGGATGCTGTTGGACGCAACGTTACAGTGAATGGCGATCGCTATCGTTCGATGCTAACAAACTTTTTGTTGCCAAAAATGGAAGAACTGAACTTGGTTGACATGTGGTTTCAACAAGATGGCGCTACATGCCACACAGCTCGCGATTCTATGGCCATTTTGAGGGAAAACTTCGGAGAACAATTCATCTCAAGAAATGGACCGGTAAGTTGGCCACCAAGATCATGAATTTGACGCCTTTAGACTATTTTTTGTGGGGCTACGTCAAGTCTAAAGTCTACAGAAATAAGCCAGTAACTATTCCAGCTTTGGAAGACAACATTTCCGAAGAAATTCGGGCTATTCCGGCCGAAATGCTCGAAAAAGTTGCCCAAAATTGGACTTTCCGAATGGACCACCTAAGACGCAGCCGCGGACAACATTTAAATGAAATTATCTTCAAAAAGTAAATGTCATGTACCAATCTAACGTTTAAAATAAAGAACCGATGAGATTTTGCAAATTTTATGCGTTTTATTGTTTAAAAAAGTTCTCAAGCTCTTAAAAAATCACCCTTTATAATGGTATAAGCGACATAAACGTCAAAGCTGATTATTACTCAATTTTATCGGATATGAATTATGCGATATCAATAATTTTGGGCTCATTGGGTGAGTTTATTTCGACGGTCGTATCGAAATTTCATGCGTCGTGATGTATTTGAAATTTGTTCAGCAATACCGTCGTGGTGAAGTAATATCATCAATAAAAACAGCTAATACATTTGTGATGAATAATAATTATAATAATAAGAAAAACATGTCCAATCTTTGTGCGTGCTATGCCGCTGACTAATATTACGCTATTTAGCTTGAATATCATACACAAAAGTAACAGGAGTGCAGGATTTTGCTGCACCAATTCAAATGCACCATACAATCTTTAAATATTAATTCGTGAAAATCGATCGATACTAGTTACATTTTGGAGGTATAGACCACAATAATTTTAAATTTTTACATCGTGATTCAAAGGAGCGACAACAACAAAAATGTTTTCTGCGGCCTAATACACATATTCAAGTTAACATAAACAGACATAAATGAAACATTTATTTCTAAAGCTTTTTATCAAAAAATCCCTGTGTGTGATACTGTTTCAAACATCGCAGATTTCAAAAAGTGATTGAGCGTTATATGAATAGCTAATAAGTGCAACTTACTTTGAAACGCTTCAAGTTTTTTAATATCGTTTATTTATTTAACTAATAAGTGCAACTTATCGTAGAGACTCTTCAGTCTTTTTTATATCGTTCATTTATACCCGGTTTTAACCTAGCTTTGGTCGTTCGCCGAGCTGGCCCCTTTAAGTAGTTTTGAATACGAAAACCGAATTAATATTTTGTGAGGCAAAACCGGTCTAGAACTTACCAGAGCAGAACACGTTTAAAGTCATTTTTAGTGCAACAACTGGGAAAAAAACTTTTAATGAGATAACCGAATAAAATTTTAGTACCTTTCAGAGCAAATGTGTTGATTTTTGTAAGGAAACTTCCTACGTGTTTCCTTCGGCAGCGGGATTCATTCCACATTTTGAATGTTATGTATTTTATCTAACAGATTCAAAATCGTTTGCTGTATTAGTTGCGCCTGCAACCCACTATTTAACCTACAAGTTGTTTGATATCTTTAAGTTTTTTAAATACTGGATATTGATGACGAATTTTAATCGAATGGTATAGAAATTAAATATTTGTATCTTGACGAATTAAGTTCGATAATGTATGTCCATTATAATATTAATCAAATTTCATTCAAGTGTACAAAATTACACCAATTATCAATATTATCAGATATTATCGAAAAGTAGTTTAATATAATTTAAATTAATAACGAGATTACTATATTTAATTCAAGATCGTATTTGAATAGTATTTATGTATCACACGAGGATTATCAAGAAGTATTTAAAAAAGCTTGCTTGAATAGTTACAGATACTTTTTCCCGCTTTTGAAAACCTAATTATTAGCAATTGTGTCGTACGGCAAGGAAAGTAATTAAACAAGTCTCAGAAAACACTGCCAAGAAATGTTGGGTTTAATATTCTTACAAAATTGTATAAATGTTATAAAACAGGAGCACTCGTACCTCGTTCTTGGTTAAATGCGCTGAGAGCTAACGAAGCGTTGTACAGCCATTTCTGCCGCGGTCTTTAATGCGCGAAAGAGTTTTTGTGAGAGCAGCTAAAGCTCTTCGCCTTCGCATGGTTGTCTTCTGAGAACGAGAGCAAATTTGTCTCAGCGCATTAAAAAGAGCGCATAAGGTCTGCTGCTACTCTGTGTAATCAGAGATGCCCACCTCTTCCCTAAATTGCTAGATCAGAGCTCTGAAATTCTCTGAGGTGGGTGAAGATAGTGCGCACTAGAGATGGGCAAAACAGTTAATTTCAAAGAACCGTTCAGTGATGCAAAGTTTTATAGAAAGAACTAGTTCTCCAGAGTCGTTCGTTCGTTCGTTTCATAGTTGGTTTGTTTGTTCAAAGACTAAATGAGAACTTAGTGTTGTTAGATTAGGCAAGCAAAAAAAAAGGTCCCACGACTTTGAACTGAGAAACTACCGTTCTCGAAAAACGAACTACTGCTCATTCATTCTTTCAAAAGAGCTAGTTCTTTTAAACCGTTCGCGAACGAATTGCCCATTTCTAGTGCGCACGCCGGTGAGGACTCTGGTGAATGGTTCGCATAAGTGAAGCGTAGGGCACGCATATTCAGCAAAAGTGCAATTTATCGTTAAAGTTTAGTTTTGTCTTGCTACGTAAAAGATTGCCATAGCAAGGCCATCGTTACCTTCAATAAATTGAAAAATTAAATCACGGAAGTGTTCGCTCACTAGCACGCACCAGTGGTCACTTGGGTCACTTATTTAGGCGAGAGCGCGTGAGAGCGATTCATGCGAAGTGAATGTGTTTCGATAACGCCAGCTGCTTTAACCACAAGCACACACTCAAATGCTGTCTATGCGAAACTGAGAAGAAGAGCGCTTTCCTCTTTGTGCGATGTTTCGCTTTTTGCATACCCGGTGTAGACAAGAATCTGATGCCAGCGTGTATCACCCTGGTGAAATTCCATCGCTCAATTTTAGTTTTGTTACCCAATTTTTTAATTCACGGTGTTCGGTTTTTTGATTCACAATTAGAAATCTTGATTCACATTCTCGTGCTCAAAATGGATTTATTTCCACCTCTGCATCATATTATATTATATTGTATTATGCACAATTATTTCGACAACGTAGAGGGGCAAGGAGTGCATCAGGGTATCTTAAAAGTGAATGACTGGATGATGGAGTGGATTGCCAACCTGAGTCACGCGGGGGAAGCTTTGTGTTTTTCCCTGAAGGTCTGAAATGAGTAAGACGCACCCTTCTAACAAACAAACCATCAGGCGGGTTTAAGCTGGTATAGCGAAATTCTTTATTATATGGCTGGATGTTCTTACTGGAAGGCGTCGGGTCCTTAAAGCTCATTTTGACCTTCTTAACAGCAGCTATCTGATAATAAAATTCGGATCTATTGTAAGTCTACCCGGTAATGCATTGAACTGATGGTGGCTTCACTCATACACACATACATTATCAGACAGTTATATAATACTATTGAATTTCATTTGGATGCGACTTCCGGTTCCAGAGTTATATGTTAATATGTGAAAATTTGAGAAAAAGTTTGCACTCAATTATCTCTGGAACAGCGCAACCGACTTTCGCAAACTAAGATTCAAATGAAAGGTCTTATAGTTTCCTAAAAATTTGTAAAACTTTTCCTCTGGATCCGGCATCCAGTTCCGGAACTAAAGGGCGATAAGTGAAAAATTACCAATTTCATTAGTATTTTCTCACGTACGATGATCAAAAACAGGTACAAATCTCATATTACTGTCTGATATTTTTTTCTAGTTCGCAGAGCTTGTTAGTTTGAGGGGATGAAAACATATTTATGCACTATTGGTCCTCCCTTTTACAGTTCCGGAAGAAAAACTCCAAAACTTCAAGAATTCACTTCGATTTCTCTGCGATACTTGGACCGATTTTCACAAATCTTGATTCGAATTAAAGCTCATATTATCTTTAAAGTCACTGTGAAATAGCACATAGAATGGCACATAGACAATGCAATATCGTGTAACGTGGAAGAAGAAAATACAAAACGAACGATGCGTGCTTTGATCTATTTCGTACACGATATAAAGAAAACGAAACGGTTACGGATGTCTGCTACTAGTGTGTGATATTGGTAAAAGACGGTGCTGCTGTTGTTAATACTTCTTTTATGTTTCTGATTCAAGCTGTTTAGCTAGACTTACACATGCAAAAGTAACAGAAACACAGGTTCGCTTCGTTTGTTAAATTTCGTTTAATTGATTTAATCGAAATAGAGCATGAGATAGTAAGTATAGGTTTAACTCGGTTCAAAACTGTTCCAATTTGGAGGTTCTTCTTTCGAAACCGGCCTCAGATGAACAAAATAGCCGAAGTTGATTCTTCATCCACCAACCAATATGACCTCCAAATGGAAAGGGTCTTACCGAACTTCTCGATAATATTTTTGACACTGGTGTGGTGCACTTTCCCCCGTTTTGCAATTTCGTTGTACGTGACACCACTTTCTGAGCACCAAGTGGCAGATTTTTCTTTCGCGTTTCCGGATCAATTCGACTCATCATTGAAACGATAAACCGTACCGAAACCAATCGATTGCGCAGCTGTTATTGACATGTACGAGGTCTGTTCAAAAAGTTCCCGGAATTTTTTAATTGCGCGCGTCTGGAGAGTCCGGTGGTCAAAATTTTTTTTATTGTGTTGGTACATATGTCCCTAATGTATGGTGAAATTTTCAGCTGTATTCATTGTTTACATTCTGTCTTGTAGCCGCTGGTGTAGACGTGTTTTTTTGAGCTCGACGATTTTTGTCTTGGTGACGTTGGGTGCTTCCACGTGGACGATTGTGCTTTTGTTTCGACATCATAACCGTACACCCATGTTTCATCACCAGTTATGACCCTTTCAAGTAAATTTGGATCGTCGTTGACGTCGTTTAACAGCTCCTGACGAAGGTAATGCGTTTGTTTTTTTGATCAAAATTCAGCAGTTTTGGAACGAATTTTGCTGCCACTCGTTTCATGCCCAAAAGATTTGAAAAAATATGATGGCATGAGCCAACTGATATGCCAACTTCATCAGCAACTTCTCTAATAGTGATTCGGCGATCATCCATAATCATTTTTTCCACTTTTCCCACATTTTCATCGATTATTGACGTGCTGGGTCGACCGGAGCGTTCGTCGTCTTCAACGTCTTCGCGGCCATCTTGGAAACGCTTATACCACTCGTAAACACTTGTTTTTTTCATAGCAGACTCACCGTAGGCTCTCTGTAACATTTCGCACACTTGGTTACACTTTATTTAATTTTTCACGCAAAATTTAATACAAATTCTTCAATTCTTCCATTGTTTAAACTAACAAAAATCGCCGAGCTGAAAAAAACACGTCTACACCAGCCGCTACAAGACAGAATGTAAACAATGAATACAGCTGAAAATTTCACCATACATTAGGGACATATGTACCAACACAATAAAAAAAAATTTTGACCACCGGACTCTCCAGACGCGCGCAATTAAAAAATTCCGGGAACTTTTTGAACAGACCTCGTGAACAAACATGTCACCCCGAAACACGCTGCAAAAAATTAAGCCATTTCAGAGTAATAACTGTTTGAATGTTGATAACTACTTATCGATACACTCCTTAGACGGTACTTGTTGTTGGTTTGGCCCTGAAGATGAAGGGATATTTCTTCGAAACGTCGGCCTTTAACGCAAAATAAGTATTTTGCGAAGTAACATTTGACCAAAAAGCCATCTTTCAATAAATTCTATATGCCAATATTTTTCATTCTTCGCCAGTGTTTCACCATTGGGAGTGAATTTGATTGCTCCTCGGTAGAAATCACATTTGTCTAGATTTATTCGTTTCGACCGGTAGGCTAAATTGCAGCTTTCGACTCATCGTCTTTCGTCGAAATGACACTTTACCGATGGCGTAGGTTATTTCATCATTACGATTCAATAACTAAATGCAATGAAGACGAAAAAGTGTATCTTCCAAACCACCACAGACATCTCTTGAAGCAGATACAGAATTGATTATACCACGAAACATGATACGGTAGACAGTAAACTTCTGAAAAGAAAAGTCCGAAAAACACCTTACGTAATTCGAGCAATTCCGCAATGCAATTGATCCGACCGGCAGTCGTTTTTCCTAAGCCTTGAAAGCCTACACGTTCACGTTCCTGATTGTTGACTTTGCAAATCGAACCGGTCCTGGTCCGGAGGACAAAGTCAATCCAACGGGCAGCCAGCAGAACGGTCGATGTTCAAGCGTCTTCCGAGATGGTGTTGTTTTTCATTTGATTACTTAGTCACTTGTTCAGAGTGCCCCGGCATGGGCACTGTTTTCCCTTTCGCTTTTTCTCTCTCAGTCGTTCACTCTCTCTCTCTCTCTCTCCTCATCTTCTGTGAGGGCTGCTTTAATTTGTATCTTTGGAACCGGCTACTAAGTCATATCTCGACTTCCCAACAGGACTGGGGAGACGTCGGAAAAAAGCTGTTTGGACGGTATCGAAGAGTAAACAGTTGAACTTTGTTGTACATAGAGTCTTTAGAGCAGCAGGAACGAAGTCTTTAGAGCTGCCGCAAATGGTCCCAGCGAGAGGACACTGTTCAAGTGTTCACACAATTCATTAGCATTTTCCTTTCCCGGTCCATTTGTTTTCAAAACACACCGAACCTACCGCTAGAAGAGGTGTTGATTTTCTAAGCAGCTTCATCCGTTGTTTGGGGAAGGGGAGGAAGCAAACGAGAAACGGTGGCTAATTGATGTTGATTGAATCCAAGCACCAGGCCAAAAAAAAAACATTCCGATTTCCAACCGTTTGCCACGATTGCAGAATCGTAGAAATGTGACAGATGTTGCAGTTGTAGTTTTCTGCCAGTTTTACTGCACAGAATGGAGATAATTTTCGTTTCATGCTCGAGTTGTTTTCTCGCAGGAGCTCTTGCAGGTTCTCAGGAGCAGCAAAAACTATCCAATTAGATAACTAAGAAGACTAGAGTGGAAGCTCTAGTCGTCGGAAATTGTCGGTTCCATGCTACAGAATCACGTTTTGCCATTTATTTGCTGCGGAAAGTTTATTTCTTATGATGGCCAGTGCTTCTTTCGTCCGGCGAAAGATAGATGCTGAACTTTGAGACTAACGAACTCCCTCCAGGGTTTGGATGAATGTTTAAAGTCACTCACTTCGGGGAAAACTATCTTCGCTCGCAAAACTGAAACAAGTTTCCGTTTTTGGTCTGTTGCTACTCAATGAATAACGGTTCGAAGAAAAAAGAAAAACAAAAATTGCCACGATGGTTGCGCCACAAGAAAATGAATATTTTATGTTTCATTTGTTCAGTAACGGTTTTCTATATCAAAATAAAATATCGACAACACGAACGTAGCCGTATTCGTGGCACCCAATCCACCCCCTGACAGCAATGTTTGTTCGGTAACAAGTTCGAAGTTCATCTGTGCTGGGGTTTCAGAGCTAACACTGAGAGCTATCGGATGCGAAGTTTGAAAGTCGATACCGGCATCTCACCTTATTCCGACAGTTTTGGGACCCAGAGAAGTACCTTTTTTCGGAATGGTTTCTCTGTCGAACAGTCGGGTTTCTCACTGCACTGGTATTCAGTTTTGGTCCGGAACTGAACAAACTTATACGAAACGGATGCCAGAAAAATGGAGTAAACAGAAACCTTACTGTACATGAAGCTCGAAACTCAAAGATATATTTCTTCCAAGGAGAACGTGTAGTTCGGTAACAACCGCACATTTTAAATGCAAAACCTTAACGGAAGTTGCTCCTGGTGGTGAACAGATTTTCTAGTTCTGAAAGTGTATTAATTTGTGTTTGCCTTTTCGAGATGAAACATAACTTTCAACACGAGTCTCAAGCCCTCAGACATAAAATTATAACATAAATAAGCAACTAATTAAAATGTGAACATCAAATTTGATAACAAATCAACAGCTGGCTTTAGGCTGGCTGAGAAGTGTGTCAATTGAAGCGAATGGCATAACCTTGGAATCAAAACTCAACTTTTCGGGAAAACTAAGTGCATATTAATCTTCCATCAATTTTCGCACTAACGCACATCGAGTTACAAACATTTTACCACCGCTCTAACAATTTTGTCGTGAATACGACTTACTTTACAAAGGGGCGCCTTTTCAAAAGTTACACTGTACAAGAATGGGTAGAGCTTAATCGCGAATATCTCTTGTTATATTTAACGCAGCAACACCATTTTTTCTTCATATAGTCGGAAATATGGTCAGCAATTTATGATAAAATTTCCAGGAGTATGAGATAACCAAAAATAGCTCAAAATTGAAGTTTTCTCAAATGTTTGGTATGAACAAGCATTAAGATGAAATTCAGTTGGAAACTAAGGCACGCAAAATTTCAACCGCATGAATTGAACGAACCATCGCTCAAAGCGTATCGTGCAAAACCGACACATAGAAATGCAGAATATTTTCAGCAGTTGAGTGCAGTGGGCTTTCGACATGTTTTGTCAAACTATGATCAATTTATATCAAAATGCTGAACAAAATTGATTTTCTCGCAATTTGTATTTTCGAGATGCGTTTGACAAGTAAGTTGTTGAAATCAATGTCATATTAACTCCCAACTTAAATTTAGAAATCCTAGATGGCTAAAAACGATTTGTTGTGGATTGTATTTGAACATTGCATTTTTTATTAAATCTGTCTTGTCCCCTTAATTTTTTGCTCTCGTGAGTTCCGCCTTATAATTGTACTGTTACAATTAAGCAAGTGACACATTGAAAGTTTGCAAAATTTACCAAATCAATCAACTAATACGTGCGATTATCGATATTCAAATGTGCGGAAAAAGCATGTTAGTTTTATTCGTATTCACTGCATTCAGTTATGTCTCTGACATTACCCTCCCGCTTTTTATTTATTTCCAGCACATTCAGTTCCTCTTCACGTTAAGGAGTTTATCTCCTTAAATGTAAAAAAATTCCTATATGAGTTAGATCGTTGCCGGTGTACGTGTCTGTCGCGAGCACGAAAGGCCGATGGGGAGATAAGATGTTTTTGATGGTGTTACTAATTTTATCACGAATTTAAGAATGGTTCCAGGATCGGTGCACATGAACTTCGCAACCAAACAGTGCTCAGAATTCTATTTGAATTTTGAAATCCAATTTTGTGCTCGGTGATTACTGAAAGGTAATATTTTATGGGCTGAAAAGTCCCTAGCCTAACAAAGAGAACGCTATTTTTTTGTTCGAAATTAACTTTATTCTTACCGGCGAGTGTTTTTTTTTCAGTTCGGCGAATAGCCAGAAGTCACTGGGAGCCAAATCTGGCGAATACGGTGGATGTGGGAACAATTCGAAGTTCAATTCATGTAGTTTTGCCATTGCTTTGCTTGACTTGTGACGCACCGTAGTCTTGATGAAACAATTTTTTTTCTTTGCCATATGCTTTCGTTTTATTTTTTTGGCAATTTCGACCTTCAAACGCTTCAATAGTGCTATATAATATTTACTGTTAATGTTATTTCCTGTCTCAAGATAGTGGATAAATATAACACCACGCACATCCCAACATGCCGAGGCCATAACCTTTCCAGCCAATTGTCGTGCTTTGGACGAGGTTCACCAGTTGCTGTTCACTCACGCACTTGAATTTTATTGCTGAATCTCGGCCAAAAAATGCCGAGATTTACCCAGCCCAGTGCTCGGTAATCGTCATAAAATTTATATTTACTGAGAATCTTGGCAATCTAAATTTATTAACGACCAATTATTACCGAACTTGTCAGCAGAAATTTTACTGTTAGTAAAATAAGTCAAAAAAAGCAAAGGTTGGAGAGAGAGGGTGTTTTATTATGTTCATTTGAATCTAGCATACAAAAAAGAAAATATCACGCCTAAAGTCATTTTTTTCTATGCACCTACCTGGATATAAGTAGATATGATTAATTATATTTGCGAAGCAAATAGTTATCTTATCTCACTTATCCTATCACAAAATATAAAAAATCTGTTTTCCTCTTACCAATTTATATGTTTTTCAGCTCCACGAACAATGGCGACGTGGCGCTTTGCAAAATCGAAAAGAGACATTAGATGGCAAGTGTCTCGCCGAGTTTCAGTAAAAACTATCTCACTGTTCGAACTCTCGGCAAACACATTTGCTGATTTCGGTATATTTGTTATTTACTGACAAGTTCAGCATAATATTATGTCAAACTTCGGAAAATTGCCAAAAAAATGCCGAGCACGAGAATCGGTTTTAAGTGTGCAGATGACGATGGTTTTGATTTCGGAATGAAGTGATAAATCCATTTTTCATCCATTGTCGCATATCGACGCAAAAATTCCGGTTTGTTACGTTCAAACATGGCCAAACACTGCTCAGAATCACCAACACAATCTCGGTTTTGGTCAACAGTTAGCAAGCGCGGCACCCATTTTGAACAGAACGTTCTCATAGTCAAATGCTCATGCATTATAAACCAAAAACAAATTTGTTTAAAGTTTGTCGGTTACGTCACTTATATCAGCATATCTCCGGAACCAAAAGTCACAGCAATTTGATCTTCAAACTCGATCAATGGCATAACAATAGCTTTCAAACAGATCTAGGTTTGTTAAAATCAGTACAGCCATCTCCGAAAAACGTGCGCGGTAAAAAAAGTCGTAGCCACTTAAGGGGCGGGTAGGGTCTAACACTTTTGGAAAATCGTTTATTATTTTCTTTATATTTTCTTATAGTAAAACATTTGAAGAATTTTCTGTGAAATTTTCAAGCCGATTAGAACGAAACTCTAGAAGTTATTGACCTTGATCTATGGCTATCTCATTCTACAAAGAAGCAAGAGCTCGGCGCACAGGCCTAAGATTTCTACTTCGATTGACTTCAAAACTTGACAAAACATTCTTGAAATTTTTTGTTTTAAAAAACTATAAAAGAACAAATATGATTTTTTGAAAATGTTAGACCCTACGGGCTCCCTGGAGTAATTATTTGTTTCCATTGATTTTATAGACAAAAATCTTTAAACGCGTTTTCCTCGAAAGCAGGTTTTGAAAGTTCGTGTCCATCGTCATTCAAAAACTACTGCACCAATTTAGTTCAAATTTTGCACACATCTTCTACATATAAAAAACCAGACCCCAATAATTCTGGAAAAAAAATCGCAAAAAGGATGATTTTTTTCATCGTCTAGAACCTAACCACAACCCCCCCCCCTCCCTTACTCTTCGAACTTGATCAATAGACTAATAAAAGCTTTCAAACGAGAGTAAGCTTGTTAAAATCGGTTTAGCCATCTCTGAGAAAATTGCGCGTTAAAAGGTGCACATACACACACAGACATTTTTCGATCTCGTCGAGCTGAGTCGATTGGTTTATAACACTATGGGTCTCCGAGGCTCCGTTCAATAGTCGGTCTTTCCAGCAGTTCTAATACCTTTCTATAGAGAAAGGCAAAAAGGTGACTGCAATAAAACTAGTGCCATCTATGTGTTAGGTCCGGGACTTTTCAGCCCATGTGTTAGGATTTGATTTTCAAAAATAACACTAAAAATTTGAGAAAATTGATGATATCATTTTTTGGAGTCGATAGAACGATAAACATAATTTAATTTATGAAGATGATTTCATGCAAATGTTGCCCGCGGCTCCGCTTTAGATGACCCATGCGCAAGGTTCAATTTTGGTACCTCAGTGCGTCAATTTTTGCTGGTTTATCCTTGTAGACATGAGTCTTAACAAGAAATAGTCCAAAGGTGTTAAATCACACAATCTAGGCGGCCAAACGACAGTTCAAAACGTGACTAAGGCGACTCTCAATTTGATCATTGTTTCGCGTGCCATGTGGGTTGTGGTACCGTCTTGTTGAAACCACATATCCTGCATGTCCAATTATTTTATTTTGAGCAAAAAAGAATCGTCAATCATCACACGGTAGCGCTCGCCACGCACTTCTATAGCACTATCATCCAAAAAGTTGAAAAAGCTCAAAAAAACACGTCTACACCAGCCACTACAAGACATAACGTAAACAATGAATTCAGCTGAAAATTTCACCATACATTAGGGACATATGTACCAGCACAATAAAAAAAAATTTTGACCACCGGACTCTCCAGACGCGCGCAATTAAAAAATTCCAGGAACTTTTTGAACAGACCTCGTATACTGGAATGTTGTACTTTATGTTCTTGTGCTCCACATAGTGCACATTGTTATTGTCTTTTGCGAATTGCATTGCATACAACTCTTTATAAAACTGGATGTAAACAACATTATTGGTCTTATTGCATTGAAGTAACTGCACACGTTTAATGTCAAGATGCATTTGCTCCTTAAGCAAACCTTCAAGTTCTTGCATCGAAGGTCGAATTTTGTACTGCCTAAAATCAACAACAATTGTATTCTTTCGTGTCTGTGGTAGCTTTTGTTCGTTTGGTTCACTCATTTCGAGATCGTTCTATTGTTCACTACACAATACTGTACTTGTTTTTTTCTGTCCCGAACGTAAGCTGTTTTGTTTTATCGACTAACTTGGATGAGATGTGAAAACTGACGTCAGGCTCCGGAATTACAGGGCGATATGCATCACATATGTGAAAATAATGTCATTCACTTTTCTCGGAAATGGCGGAACCGATTTTGACGAACTCAGCTTAAAATGAAAGGTTCTAAGATACCATAAGAATATACCAATTTTCATTTGGTTTAAACCCTGCTTCCGAAGGTTGCGTGCTTAGTGTAAAAATGTCAGTTTCAAGTATTTTTTTCATAAGCTACCTCTTTATATTGGCTAGGTAATTTCTCTAGCTTGCAGACCATGAGAGTTTGAAACCAAACAAACCATTGATAGTCTCATGATTGATCTACTGAACTTTATCCAAGCCCGACAACCCTTACATTTTTTTTCAAAATTCAAATCTTCAAAGATTAAAAAGCAAAGTTTTGGCATTACATTCCTTTTGGGGAATTCGGCCTTTCTATTTCAACAGACTTCGCAGCCGATTCTTAGCGTACAGAATCATTGCATGGCTAGTACTATGGATCCTACTGACACTAAGAATCCTTCCAGATTGGTGCTCGAACATGCGAGAGCTGGCTTGTAAATCCATCGTCCTATGCATTGAACCGCCAACCCGGGACGATCTTCAAAGAGTAAATAAATGTAAATAAATCGTAAATAAATTTTGTAGGTCATATTAGTGTATGGTTGAATGAAACGAATGTTACTATGCCGATATCCAGCTTTCGATTCCGGAATTACTGACAATAGTAATCAAATGTGTTTAAATAGAGCTCACTTCACTTTCTCACATATAATTGAATAAATTTTCACTAACTTTAATTCAAATGTAGTATATCAATGTAATAGTACACCCAAACCTCCATTTACGAACCTTATATATGTATGTATGTATGCTTACACACTCACTCGTTTGCGTATATGTGTTTATATTTATACATATAAATGATCACTTTTACTTCACCAATATTTATATGTATTAGAAAATACAAATATTTGCACACATGCGAACGTATATTAATACATATATACATATATAAGTTACGTAAATGGAGGTTCGGGTGTATTATGCAACAGAAATCTTCAAAACTGTTTTCTAAACTTTTCTAAATTGTAGTAGTATAAATCTTGACCAATCGATCCAAAAATTTTACAGAATATTCTCGATAGTTCTCTCCACAGATGTACGTAGAGGCTTTTGAAAATTGTGAATATTATTTTTGTCGTGAATACGACTTACTTTACAATGGGGTGCCTTTTTAAAATTTACCCTCTGAGAGAGTGATAAGGTTTTGATCGTGAATATCTCCTGTTATATCTATTGAAAACCCTGTCTCATTTGACCCATGTCAACACCAGCCAACCAGAACGCGTTCTTAGGAAGAGAACAAAATATCTGCTGCTGTACAACAAATCGTTCGAGGAAAATGTTCCGAACAGTGTTTAATATCCTAGTGAGTTTCACAATTTGGTCCTTCTGAAAGGCAGGAACGAATCCTGTACAGCACCCTGATAGTTCCTTTCGATGAAATGCAAATCCGAAATGAAATAATCGAAATTAAAATTCTATATGCTGCTATTTTTATAGCCGTTAGGACCGCCCATTAGTGAAAAATCTACAGACGAAATCACGTAAAAAGAAACCTCTTAACAAAAATTTGATCAGTTTGGATTCCATCACCACTGCGAGCAGATGTATTTTGTGTCGTTTGCACAGTTAGTTTTGCTTTCGACAAGAGCGATTACGTCACAGCTGCCAGTCATTTGCATTGGTGAAAAAACAACGGTGGAGAGCTATATACAAAATCAGCCGATCTAAAAGTTTTCTAAAGAACTATTAATTTTCTTTTGCTCGCAAATCGAAGGTAAATATCCTTAGTTTAGTGCAAATCTAGAACTGTTTGATTTGATTTGTTCACTTTTCGCTGTGTGAAATTCACAGTAATCGATATCAAGTGAAGCCTTCTTTGTTTTTGTGAAAAAGGGGAATGCTTGCATAATTCATACAATTGATCAACTAATTGATATTCGGAAGTGTTAAGGAACATGTCGGTTGTTTTCGTATTCACGACATCCAGTTCTGTCTCTGACATTACCCACCCGCCTTTTTTACTAACAATTTTGTGATGAAAAAATGCGGTTTTATTTTCAAAGGACTGCCATTTTGCAGAAAATCAATTATTTAAAAAACTCCTACGTACCTCTATGAACACTGTAATATGAAATAAGAAAATGTTGTGTTTTTTTGTTCTAGATCGAAAATTGCGGGAGCTGAATTTCCGGCCGTTAAAATGCAGCACTTTCGCGGAAATGCCGCCAAGCCGCCATTTTGTTTTTCAATTTATAAAACTGATCATTTTTTTTGTGCTTAAATATACATAATAAAATGTGCTTTATACAAAATTCGAATTGCTCCATTTTTTGGATCCCAAAATAATTCCCCAAAAAAGTCCTTCTCTTTTTTTTCTACAGTGGTGTAACCCCTTAAGGTAACGTAACCGATGATTCATCCGAAAACTTCCTGGAGTTAAGGCCTAAGATCTACCAGTGTAACAAAGTGCTTGGTCTGCTGAATACTAGTATAGATCTTAAAACCTGCTTCACTAAAGTTCTTGGACAACTGAGAACCTACCTGGAACAGCTATAAATAGATAAATAAGCAATGTGTAGTTTAAAAGTATGAACCACAAACAAAATAGGCATTAGCCGTTGTAGTACTTGCTGTGACACAATGTAGTCCCTAAGGGCAGTACTTCAAGTAATTCTTGGATATTGGAACATCTCGTAAGCATTTTCATAGTCTCAGAACATACTCAGAAGATCCTCAGGTGCTAAAGCATCGGACGTAGAAGGATTGTTCATATTATTTACACTAAAATCAAATGAAATTTGAAAACCTTTTTTTACGTGGAAATTTTGAAATAACACGATGTTTTATTTAATTTACGCACCCCCAGCTCTGCGCGTGAATTGAGGTTCCAGTGTACATTAAAAAGTCGGTGTCGTTTGTCAATAAGTGACGATTCATATAGTCAACACCCATCGATGACCTTCCAAATCGTGGTTCGATTGGAAAAGTAACCAAAAAAGCTTTATTTTAGTGCAATTCTGCACTCTTAGAAAACATGAAATTTACGCTTGACGTAAATTCAAGTATGCCATAATTTCTGCTGGGTGTGTTTGATAAATATTTGAATCATTCTTTACGGATTACGTTTCTATAAATTGAGTCATATGTCGATTTGTGTCATCTGTAATTATCATATTTTTTCAGTTTTGCAATGACTGAGCGGAAACATATATTGGAGAAGCCAAATGAATGAAAAACTAACAGGAAAGATGATTTATTGGAAAAAGATACGCTCAGAGACAGGACTCGAACCTGCGTTCTTATGCATTCCGTGCATACGCACTACCATTTCGCCACTCTAAATCTTGTTTTAATCACTCTATAACGCCAGTCAGACACAGTAGAACGTACATCGAACATGGTCTACATCCTGCCCGTCACCCGACCGATACCTTACATCTAAACATCTTCTCTGTCCATCAAACACTAGTCCTCGCACTTTATACCTATTTCTCCGATCAAACATTGAGTAATCGCTTGTCACCTTCTTTTATGGTGCCAGTCTCTGGCTGGACATCGTCAGCGACAGACCCCTTTGAAGGTAGTATTGATTTGTTGTTGCTCTTGGTACAATTCGAGATATTTGTGATCCAAAAAAACATGGTGATTTTCGAAAAAGGGCTCATAGTAAAGTAAGACGTTTAGATTCCAAATCCTTTCTATAAATTTATTTCGATATATCTTTCACTGAAAACAGTCATGCTAACGCGAAACAAATAGCACTGTACTACATGCTATCTGTGTGTATGCAGTTAACCGAAGTCAACAATACAAAAAAAAATTCTCTCCATTGTACCCAAACATTCAAATTACATCTCATAAAATCCGGATAATTTCCCAGTCGCACTGGTCCGTTTATGAGAACAGTGAACTGTGCTACGAACCCATCGTCATCGTCATCATCATCATCGGATCAGGACACTCTTTTGAACCCGTAACTAGAATGACATTATGAAGCCCGTTTTGTTGTTCCCATCCGGCTGGTTTACTCGGCACTGACCGCGATAGTCAACTTCGCACATATCAATGAGATAAGGTTCACTACAAGCGGTTCAGATGCGGGAATACCAAAACACACACACACTGCTAAACTTGCCACACTACCGCCGCGAGATAAAGGAATCCGCGTTTGACGATAAATCACGTGGCTTTACCGCCATCCGCATCTTCCACGTTCATTAATTCGGGTGCTGAGCAGCCCATTTTGCTGCATAAATGGTTTCACTGGCATCGTTGGATGTGAGGATAAAGAGCTAATAAAGAACCCTTTTCTAGTCCCCACATGCACCGACTCGCACGGGTCACAGCCGAACTGCAGTCCCTGGCAAACATCAGCATCATCATCATCAGCTTTCGTTACATCCTCCGCCACGGGTGAGTCCCGTGATTTTACTCCTAACTGGCCCATCAAAGCACGGCGACAACAGATTCTGCCGGATCGAACTCGACTCCGTCGGTTCCACACCGGATAGGAAGCGACAAGCTCAATGCCAAGCATCGGGGGCTTACGGGAGAATTGTGGGTGATTACGAGACGGGTAAGCTTTTCATTAGACACACGTTCAAATGCACTCGACTGACCACCACCGGTTATCGTCATCGCCGCCATACTGACAAGTTCGAGACACGCTCCGATATCAAACAACCGAAGAGTGAACCCCTCCGCGAATCAAGCAATGAAGCCAGGTCAACGAGGGCTCGGGTGAGGATCAAACGAATTTGGACGTTAGTTTTTGTTTTTTTTTAACACGTTTTTTAAACGGTCAAAAAACGAGACACGATGTTGAACAAATAGACTCCCGGGTGTTGTAGCTTTTGTAATTCAAGTCATTTTGTGCAACCGTTCGTCAGTTTGGCTTTTGGGAAACAGAAATGCTTGGAGGTGCTGGTGAGCTCACCCGTTGCTTGTCGAAACTTTTTCGTGGCCGTGGCCGGGTGTCAATTAAAAAATACAAAACTTGCCATTTTTTCTGTCATAATTCTGATCGATAATAACTCAGTCGTTTGTTGATTGAGTAATATAATTTAACAATCAATCGATTCGTAAACATTTAAGTGTAATCATGTAAGCAACGTCGTTTCAGTATATCAATAAAACACTATTGATTGATTGGTTAGAATCGACCTATATTTTCATCCACCTAACTTCTCTCGCAAGGCCGATGGTCTCGATCGTTGCTTCTTACCTCGCATTTCATTCAGTAGCAAGTCTGTTTCGAGCGATGTACGGAGAATTGTATCGCTCCGTTCTGCACAGTGTGAAATTTCGCACAAAACGGAATTCATAAATGTATGCTCTGTCACAACTTCCACTTTAGTTGGTGGCTGCCTGTGAACGAAACAGCTACCCGAGCAAAGTCAAACATCAAAACGAGAGCAAATTGAAATCTTATTTTGATAGCAACATCACATTGAATTCTTAATTTGATCTCAGCTCATCTATTTTTCAATTGATATCACATTATGTTATCTTTTTGCTGTTACTTTTGAAAAAAAAACTTGCGAGCAAAAATTTTTGGAAACTCCAAAAATGGTTATTCAAAAGCAACAACTTAATAACTGCATCAAAATAGGACTAATTCCATTAGGCGATACAAAAATGCAAAAATAAATTTTAAAGGAACAATTTTTCATTTAATTCTATGTTGCGTTTTACAAAAATGCTTCCTGTGGCAGTTGTCCGGAACCATAACCGTGATCAAGGAAAAGATTTTTGTCAAAACTTTTGCTGCTTTTACACCAATAATCCTCTATATTTCTACTTGCGAGATTATTGTTGTAGCACCACACATCTGGAGCACATTGGATAGGTTGGTGATCATTGGTGCCACGTTTATCAGAAGTTAGCGATCTCCTGGGGATTCTCATCTCGCTAATCGTCAGCCACAGAAAGATCTTCTTCAGGAACTTGATATCAAAAATACATTTGACGTCAACGATTTCCTTCTGGTGAGATACTTTAAATATCAGATTCTCTAACAGTTTTCGCGTTTAGTTAAAAAAAGATGTTAAATGTTCTGACTATTATTTTCGGTCGTTGTTTTGACCGTAATTGTCTGTGGTTCAGAAATCGACGAACGGCATTGCCAAAGTGATTGTTTTTCCGTGCATCAACTAACAAGTCCTTTGAATAATACGCTCTTCTTTATATCATACTAGCTTAATTACCCGGCGTTGCTCAGAAATTCTTCGTGAAGGCAAGGCCGCAAAAACAGTTTTAGAAATTGTTCTGACCATTGAAATACTCAGAGCGTAGTCAAACACAACTTATTTCCACACAATTGCTCAAGATTGTGATAATGATTATTTGATAACGAAAGGCTGTTCATAACTACGTTAGATAATACTTTCGTTCTATAAAATAACGATTCAGTTAATTCGAATGTTGTTGTAAACTTATTTTCATCAGCTTGGGTCGACAGTTTTCTCAATTTACATGAAAAAAGGAACATTATTTTTATGATTTCTTCGTCAATTCAGATCAATTTTACCTCCCTTGGTTAAGAATGTTTATTCCCCCTGCCTCTTGTAAATATTTTTGTGACCCTCACTTAGTTGCTAGAAATATGCAGTACTGGTCAAGAAGCACCATTTTTCGTAAAACCCGATCAATTCACTTTATACTTCCCATGTTTGGAGCACTTGTTACACTCCTTCCCTTTAATCTATTTTGATGTGAAGGTATTAATCTGTATTAATCAAGAAGTATCGTTTCTCGTCGAATGAATTTTACATTGAGATCTCTGCCCTCTGAGTAATGTGAAAAGTATCTGTGCTCGTCAAAAAAAGAGTGATGGGGGGTGGGGAAATGAAAATTGATCTTCGAGACTCTTTTCTTCTAGTCTATATCCTGCCTCGTTTGTCGACGAATAAGAAAAATTTAACAATAAACCTTTTTTTATTTGAAAAACTAGTTTGAAAACCCTATTCCCCAAATAATCAGATTTCCATGAATTATCTATGTTTACTCCATTTTATCTGAAGCAAGAAAATGAATTGCTTAATGTTCGCTCCGAAATAAATCTTCAT
The DNA here is from genome assembly GCF_030247185.1 of Malaya genurostris. NCBI lineage: Eukaryota > Metazoa > Arthropoda > Insecta > Diptera > Culicidae > Malaya > Malaya genurostris. The sequence continues at coordinate 35,048,073 of NC_080571.1, forward strand.
CGAATGATCCCGATGTCTTCACAAAAATTAAAAACTTTCTAAATCAGTGTACAACAGATGCTGTCTGTGGCCAGAAGTGAGATACTGGTTCATTGTCCCAATTAGTCGAAATAAGTAATATATTTTTTTGGACACGAAATAATATATGATCTGGGATTGCTTTTTGTCAGATTCCTAATTCACGACTTCAGTGAGCCTTTGCTGTAAAAGACTTCACTCTGAAGCGCTCGCTCTTGTGAGCCTCGAAATTCGTTTTTCAAAGTGATTATATACTCGAGTAGAATGAGATCAAATAAATAACTCAATTTGATATTATGATGTTCACATGCTACAGCTTCTGGATACGAGAAAGAAAAAAGAGCACATTTTCATACCTGTCAAATAGCCGCACTGCCATACACGAAGGTCGCGGGACGGGTGCGACGAAACGAGTGTACATCGGCTAAAACTACCTGTATACAGCTTTGCAAATCAACACTGCTTGTCATATGATCGAAAATTCTCCATCCTCTTACAACTTAACGTCACAGTCCATAGCATTCGCAGAGAGTTCGGAATTCAAATCACTTAGGTTCGAAACCCAGTCCCTCTGTGGAGTGCTTTTTTATTGTTGCTAGTTATATCGCCTAAAGGTATACTATCCCGGGTCTTTTGCCCAATCTATTTTTAGCTTATGCTCGCGACTTGTTTGTTTTCAGTAATGTCTTTTTAAAGCGAATCAATAACTGATTATGCATTCCAGTTTTGTTTTCGTTATTTGATAACAACTTCAAATTGAGAACTAATTTTGCTATCAAAAAGAAAAAAAAACTCTATCTTATTTAGATTTCAGTTTGCTTTCGCTGTTAGCAAAAATAGTTTTCTGTTTGATATCATCGGAATATCTTTTTGCTTTCGATTTTGATTTTTTGCCACTTAAAACGACCAAAACAACAGCAAATTGAGTAATCGATAAATGCGAACATCACAACATCAAAATGAGTTTTCTATTTGATCTCATACTCTGCTTGGGTAGCTAGTCTAGAAAGAGGATGAGAAAATTGAAAATTACATCCATTCGCTCGCTAGATAGTCGATTTTGAACTGTGTGCGGAGTGTGGATGCCATTATTATACCAATTATCTATTAATTTTGATATGTTTACGTTTCGTCTTTGACTCATCAGCGCATAGCAGTTCAAATTGAACTGCTTTATGCAAAACTCGGTAGTTCAATTTGAACCGTTAAGCAGACGTAAAGTTTCTGCTATTTGCAGAACACTTTTTTCTTTGCATCTAAATGCAATACTGACGTGCCGAACGAAAACGTGTTTTCGACTTTTTCTGGCCAACGCAGGTTTGGTCATTAAGGGTTATTAATTTTGATTCTCCGGTTACTAGCAGGCCAATAAAAAACTATCGGAGATTGATTTTTCGGTCCTAATGTTAAGCGTTTTGTCGTGAATACGACTTACTATACTATGGGGCGCCTTTTCAAAATTAGCCATATGGAAGAATGGGCGGAGCTTAAGCGTGAATATCTTGACTTGTAATAATGGCAGCTTAAGTTTTCCCAAAAATTGAAAACAACGCAGCAAACTCTTTACTTTCGCTTGGGTTTTTCGCGCAAGGACGACGATTTTGAGGTGCTCAGGCACATATCCAGGGCTGCCACCAGTGATGTCAACCCTACGGATTTATCCGTAGATCTACGGATTTCTGTCTTTTCTACGGATCTACGGATGAATCATATGAAATCTACGGATTTAGCATTATTTCACCAGAAATCTCCTGATCTAGCATTATATATCTTGATATAAAAGGAAAATAATTTAATATTGTTACATTGTCTGCATATTTTTTATTGCTTGTTCAATTGAAATTGTAATCAGTCATCTATTAGCCATCGATCTGTTACAATTGGAAGCCTGCCTCTGTGGAATAGAGCTTAAAGCTATTAAGTTTATGTAAATGTACTAGTATAAGTACACTTGAAACCTAATCTACGGATTTGACTTCAACGAAAACTGGCATCACTGGTTGCCACATATACAGATTATTCTGCATTTTACAGATTTTACAGATAACTTTGTGACCAAGATTCTGTATATGCAGATTACAGATTTTTGGCAAAAAATACAGATTTGTACAGACTTTTGATAGCGTGAATTAACAATTGAATAAAGATCAAGTTAAAATATATTAAATAACGGTATTGATTATTTTTTCAAAGTGAGAACATTATCCTGATTGTGTGTTAATTCTTAAGAGAGGATTAAACTAAATATAAAAGAGTATGTTAATGACAGTAAACACAGATGTTCTATCTGCTAATAAAGATTTGTTTATGCTTACTTTTATTTGCAACTAGTGTAGCGTAATTACTTATGCTTTCAAAAATTGCTTCTGATAAGATGAAAAGATGATAGCCTCGGCCATAACGTAAGGTAGTAAAGAAGAAAGATTGCCAATTGATCAATCAGATTAAGTTTCACTTTCAGATTGGATTTTGAAAGTTTTTCGTCAAATCATTATTTCGAGATGCTTCAACGCAAAAACAACTTCCAGCATTTTTTCAACTACAAAATCATAAAATTCAGACTAAGCAAAGTTTTGGTTTCTTTAAATTTGGGTTCTAAAGACTTTTTCATTTTGTTGTGCTTCGATTTCTTATCACTTTTATATACAGATTTTCAATACAGGTTTTTTAGCTCCCGATACAGATTTACAGATTTTTCTTCTGAAAAATGCAGATTTAAATGTGGCAACCAGTGTTGCGAAAATATCAAATAATCAAATCTCACCGCTGCAGAAAATCATGCGCGATTTTCGACAGCGATTATCACTATCTACAATATCAATGATAATTGTGATCACTCGAAGTGAGTATGGAAAATATCACACCCCGTCCAATATCACCATAGTGATGTTTCGTAAACTCACACATGATTATAAATTATCATCATTGAAAATCATTCTCACAATTATCAGCCATGCAAAGATTTTCACTATCACATGGTGATATTCAATGAGGTGAGTGAAGTTTTGAAAATCAATTTCAACCAAATCTTATCATGCAGTATGATTATTTTTGGAATGGGTGGTGTCGAATCTCGATGTCTGAAGTAATTTGAAATTGTTGATAGTGAAATTCGGTTCGTAAAAATTCATCTAAACCCATGGCAATATGGATATTTTTGAAACGGGTATGATGAGTAGATGTTAAATATCGATGTCTGGAGTCATTTTGAAATCCAAGATGGCGGCTCTCGGATCATGAAAATTCATCTGAAACCATGCAATATGGGTATTTTTGGAACGGGTACGATGAGTAGATGTTGAATATTGGTGTCTGAAGTGATTTTGAAATCCAAGATGGCGGCTTTCGGTTCATGAAAATTCATCTGAAACCATACAATATGGGTATTTTTGGAACGGGTACGATGAGTAGATGTTGAATATTGGTGTCTGAAGTGATTTTGAAATCCAAGATGGCGGCTTTCGGTTCATGAAAATTCATCTGAAACCATGCAATATGGGTATTTTTGGAACGGGTACGATGAGTAGATGTTGAATATGGGTGTCTGGAGTCATTTTGAAATCCAACATGGTGGCTCTCGGTTCATGAAAATTCAACTAAACCCATGCAATATGGGTATTTTTGGAACGGGTATGATGAGTAGATGTTGAATATTGGTGTCTGAAGTGATTTTGAAATCCAAGATGGCGGCTTTCGGTTCATGAAAATTCATCTGAAACCATGCAATATGGGTATTTTTGGAACGGGTATGATGAGTAGATGTTGAATATTGATGTCTGGAGTCATTTTGAAATCCAAGATCAGCAATAAAAATATACTACGAAAGTAAGAAAATTGTTTGAAGTGATAGATTAAACATAGCAAATCTTCGAAAATATGTATAATTGGATTGTGTTAGTTTTCAATCGCCAATCATTTGGTTGACAGCAACCAATTTGATGTCAACAATTCGACTACCAGAATGCTCAACAAACGAGTTCCTTACTTTTCCCAAGCTTTAGAACAGTAGTATTGGTTCAAGTGCAATATTTGCAGAACTGTCGATGATAAATTTTTGATAGTGATTCTTAAATAAATGTCTGCTTTCGCACAATGAATTCAAATCTACAATACCGTCTCGAAGTGTTGCACTAATTTTTCAAAGAAAATTGTCCGTTTTTATCCGAAATTTGAAAAAAATTACCTCTATAAACAAACGGTAAGTAATGTCGGAAACATTACTGCAAAATCGACGTTAATGCGCAATAGCCTGCACAGTTGTCTTCTAGTAGACCTACAAGCTTATGAAATTAGAATTTAGAGATGCAGATTATAGCGACAAAATTACAAGGTTGTGTAGCAGATACTACCAATCACGGTGACGTTTAATATTTTCATTTCACACTTAATGCCATTTAATATATAGTAAATGGTTAATTGATGAGTGTTACTTGCCGCTAGATGACACTCAACTCCCGAAAAAGTTAAAACTCCGTGGTTTTCACTTCAGTTTTGGTGGGTAAAACACGGTGATAGATTGCATTCACGAGAATAAAATACCAACACCAAAAAAGAACTTCCATGCACTGTCCACCCTTCTGGCATCAGTTGTAGTTTCTTTCCTCTTTCAAATTCATCATTTCTCCGTTTTTAACAACAAAAATATTGAATGCAACACTGGAACCTGCAGAAAAATCCGACCGAAACACAGCGAAACAACGCAGAGCAACAAAGAAATACAATCGCACGCGACGAGCGTTCTACACAAACTAAGTTCAAATTTTTCGAAAAATTTTCATAAACTAGAAGTTCACATTTTGGATATCAAAATGACTCCAGACATCGATAATCGACACCTACTCATCATACCCGTTCCAAAAATACCCATATTGCATGGGTTTAGTTGAATTTTCATGAACCGAGAACCACCATGTTGGATTTCAAAATCACTTCAGACACCAATATTCAACATCTACTCATCATACCCGTTCCAAAAATACCCATATTGCATGGTTTCAGATGAATTTTCATGAACCAAGAGCCGCCATCTTCTATTTCAAAATGACTTCAGACACCAATATTCAACATCTACTCATCATATCCGTTCCAAAAATACCCATATTGCATGGGTTTAGTTGAATTTTCATGAACCGAGAGCCGCCATGTTGGATTTCAAAATGACTCCAGACATCAATATTCAACATCTACTCATCATACCCGTTCCAAAAATACCCATATTGCATGGGTTTAGTTGAATTTTCATGAACCGAGAGCCGCCATGTTGGATTTCAAAATGACTCCAGACATCAATATTCAACACCTACTCATCATACCCGTTCCAAAAATACCCATATTGCATGTGTTTAGATGAATTTTCATGAACCGAAAGCCGCCATCTTGGATTTCAAAATGACTCCAGACATCAATATTCAACATCTACTCATCATACCCGTTCCAAAAATACCCATATTGCATGGGTTTAGATGAATTTTCATGAACCGAGAGCCGCCATGTTGGATTTCAAAATGACTCCAGACATCAATATTCAACACCTACTCATCATACCCGTTCTAAAAACACCCATATTGCATGGGTTTAGTTGAATTTTCATGAACCGAGAGCCGCCATGTTGGATTTCAAAATGACTCCAGACATCAATATTCAACACCTACTCATCATACCCGTTCCAAAAATACCCATATTGCATGGGTTTAGTTGAATTTTCATGAACCGAGAGCCGCCATGTTGGATTTCAAAATGACTCCAGACATCAATATTCAACATCTACTCATCATACCCGTTCCAAAAATACCCATATTGCATGGGTTTAGTTGAATTTTCATGAACCGAGAGCCGCCATGTTGGATTTCAAAATGACTCCAGACATCAATATTCAACACCTACTCATCATACCCGTTCCAAAAATACCCATATTGCATGGGTTTAGTTGAATTTTCATGGACCGAGAGCCACCATGTTGGATTTCAAAATGACTCCAGACATCAATATTCAACACCTACTCATCATACCCGTTCCAAAAATACCCATATTGCATGGGTTTAGTTGAATTTTCATGAACCGAGAGCCGCCATGTTGGATTTCAAAATGACTCCAGACATCAATATTCAACATCTACTCATCATACCCGTTCCAAAAATACCCATATTGCATGGGTTTAGTTGAATTTTCATGAACCGAGAGCCGCCATGTTGGATTTCAAAATGACTCCAGACATCAATATTCAACACCTACTCATCATACCCGTTCCAAAAATACCCATATTGCATGGGTTTAGATGAATTTTCATGAACCGAAAGCCGCCATCTTGGATTTCAAAATGACTCCAGACATCAATATTCAACATCTACTCATCATACCCGTTCCAAAAATACCCATATTGCATGGGTTTAGTTGAATTTTCATGAACCGAGAGCCGCCATGTTGGATTTCAAAATGACTCCAGACATCAATATTCAACACCTACTCATCATACCCGTTCTAAAAACACCCATATTGCATGGGTTTAGTTGAATTTTCATGAACCGAGAGCCGCCATGTTGGATTTCAAAATGACTCCAGACATCAATATTCAACACCTACTCATCATACCCGTTCCAAAAATACCCATATTGCATGGGTTTAGTTGAATTTTCATGAACCGAGAGCCGCCATGTTGGATTTCAAAATGACTCCAGACATCAATATTCAACACCTACTCATCATACCCGTTCCAAAAATACCCATATTGCATGGGTTTAGATGAATTTTCATGAACCGAAAGCCGCCATCTTGGATTTCAAAATGACTCCAGACATCAATATTCAACACCTACTCATCATACCCGTTCCAAAAATACCCATATTGCATGGGTTTAGTTGAATTTTCATGAACCGAGAGCCGCCATGTTGGATTTCAAAATGACTCCAGACATCAATATTCAACACCTACTCATCATACCCGTTCCAAAAATACCCATATTGCATGGGTTTAGTTGAATTTTCATGAACCGAGAGCCGCCATGTTGGATTTCAAAATGACTCCAGACATCAATATTCAACACCTACTCATCATACCCGTTCCAAAAATACCCATATTGCATGGGTTTAGATGAATTTTCATGAACCGAAAGCCGCCATCTTGGATTTCAAAATGACTCCAGACATCAATATTCAACATCTACTCATCATACCCGTTCCAAAAATACCCATATTGCATGGGTTTAGTTGAATTTTCATGAACCGAGAGCCGCCATGTTGGATTTCAAAATGACTCCAGACATCAATATTCAACACCTACTCATCATACCCGTTCTAAAAACACCCATATTGCATGGGTTTAGTTGAATTTTCATGAACCGAGAGCCGCCATGTTGGATTTCAAAATGACTCCAGACATCAATATTCAACACCTACTCATCATACCCGTTCCAAAAATACCCATATTGCATGGGTTTAGTTGAATTTTCATGAACCGAGAGCCGCCATGTTGGATTTCAAAATGACTCCAGACATCAATATTCAACACCTACTCATCATACCCGTTCCAAAAATACCCATATTGCATGGGTTTAGATGAATTTTCATGAACCGAAAGCCGCCATCTTGGATTTCAAAATGACTCCAGACATCAATATTCAACATCTACTCATCATACCCGTTCCAAAAATACCCATATTGCATGGGTTTAGTTGAATTTTCATGAACCGAGAGCCGCCATGTTGGATTTCAAAATGACTCCAGACATCAATATTCAACACCTACTCATCATACCCGTTCCAAAAATACCCATATTGCATGGGTTTAGTTGAATTTTCATGGACCGAGAGCCACCATGTTGGATTTCAAAATGACTCCAGACATCAATATTCAACACCTACTCATCATACCCGTTCCAAAAATACCCATATTGCATGGGTTTAGTTGAATTTTCATGAACCGAGAGCCGCCATGTTGGATTTCAAAATGACTCCAGACATCAATATTCAACATCTACTCATCATACCCGTTCCAAAAATACCCATATTGCATGGGTTTAGATGAATTTTCATGAACCGAAAGCCGCCATCTTGGATTTCAAAATGACTCCAGACATCAATATTCAACATCTACTCATCATACCCGTTCCAAAAATACCCATATTGCATGGGTTTAGATGAATTTTCATGAACCGAAAGCCGCCATCTTGGATTTCAAAATGACTCCAGACATCAATATTCAACATCTACTCATCATACCCGTTCCAAAAATACCCATATTGCATGGGTTTAGTTGAATTTTCATGAACCGAGAGCCGCCATGTTGGATTTCAAAATGACTCCAGACATCAATATTCAACATCTACTCATCATACCCGTTCCAAAAATACCCATATTGCATGGGTTTAGATGAATTTTCATGAACCGAAAGCCGCCATCTTGGATTTCAAAATGACTCCAGACATCAATATTCAACATCTACTCATCATACCCGTTCCAAAAATACCCATATTGCATGGGTTTAGTTGAATTTTCATGAACCGAGAGCCGCCATGTTGGATTTCAAAATGACTCCAGACATCAATATTCAACACCTACTCATCATACCCGTTCTAAAAACACCCATATTGCATGGGTTTAGTTGAATTTTCATGAACCGAGAGCCGCCATGTTGGATTTCAAAATGACTCCAGACATCAATATTCAACACCTACTCATCATACCCGTTCCAAAAATACCCATATTGCATGGGTTTAGTTGAATTTTCATGAACCGAGAGCCGCCATGTTGGATTTCAAAATGACTCCAGACATCAATATTCAACACCTACTCATCATACCCGTTCCAAAAATACCCATATTGCATGGGTTTAGATGAATTTTCATGAACCGAAAGCCGCCATCTTGGATTTCAAAATGACTCCAGACATCAATATTCAACATCTACTCATCATACCCGTTCCAAAAATACCCATATTGCATGGGTTTAGTTGAATTTTCATGAACCGAGAGCCGCCATGTTGGATTTCAAAATGACTCCAGACATCAATATTCAACACCTACTCATCATACCCGTTCTAAAAACACCCATATTGCATGGGTTTAGTTGAATTTTCATGAACCGAGAGCCGCCATGTTGGATTTCAAAATGACTCCAGACATCAATATTCAACACCTACTCATCATACCCGTTCCAAAAATACCCATATTGCATGGGTTTAGATGAATTTTCATGAACCGAAAGCCGCCATCTTGGATTTCAAAATGACTCCAGACATCAATATTCAACATCTACTCATCATACCCGTTCCAAAAATACCCATATTGCATGGGTTTAGTTGAATTTTCATGAACCGAGAGCCGCCATGTTGGATTTCAAAATGACTCCAGACATCAATATTCAACACCTACTCATCATACCCGTTCCAAAAATACCCATATTGCATGGGTTTTGATAAAATTTTACGAACCGAAATTCACTATCATCAATTTCAAATAACTTCAGACAATGATTTTCGACACCACCCGTTCCAAAAATAATCATACTGCATGTTAAGATTTGGTTGAAATTGATTTTCAATACCACACTCACCTCACGGAATATCACCATGTGGTAGTGAAAATCGCGCATGGGTGATAATCGTGATAATGCTTTTGAATGATAATCATGTGTGAGTTTACGAAACATCGCTAAAGTGAGATTGAACGGGTGATGATTTCCCCCATACTCAGCGGTGATATTTGATGTTTTGAAAATTTCGCACACCGATATTAAGTGATAATCGTTTTCTAATATCATTCTCAGAATATCAAATGATTTTCTTCATGATGTTCGGCGATGATTTTGTAAGTGATAATCACCAACAATTATTATCGGCGATAATAACTGATTTTTGATATTTTGAGAATGATAATGCCAACACTGGTGGCAACCCTGCATATATCTTCAACTGAACGTTACAAAATGGGAACCGTGGTCGAAAATGGATCATTTGTTCTTGTTCCTTTGGATGGAAGCAGACGTCGGGGCGAGAAGACGTATTCAAACAGCGGCATCGGAGAGTGCACCTTCTGCGTGGTTAAAAACCTCAAACGCTCAGGTCGTAGTTCTCATTTGCCTTCCGGTCGTCAAGGCGAGAAGACGCATTAAGCCAGTTTCGCATCTTTTGGCACTGCGAGCGGATGTGTTGCGATTTGTACGCAAAGCTAGTTTCAACTCAAACAACAGAAATTGCATCATACAACAGAGCTGCTGGTCGTTTGCATTAGAGAGAAAGAAAATGAAAAACGAAAATTGTATAAAATCAGCCGTTTTAATGGCTCTAAATGTTTTCTAAAGAACTATTAAGATTACTTCTTTGTAAATCGAAGATAAAAATCATCAGTTTAGTGAAAATCTAAAATAATTTGATTCGCTTCGTGCACTTTTCGCTGTGCGAAAATCGTTCGAGAAAAATGTTCCGAACTGTGCTAAATATCGTAGAGATTTCCACCATTTGGTCTTTTTAAAAAGCAGAAATGAATCCTGTACAGCATCTTGATAGTTTCTTTCAATGAAATATGCAAATCCGAAATGAGATAATCGACATCAAAAATTGTTCTAGTAGCGAAAAGGGGAAAAGTTTCACAATTCACAAAATCGATCAACTATCAATTCGAATTCGGAATTATAAAGAAATCGTGTCAGTTTTATTCGTATTCACGACATCCAGTTATGTCTCTGACATTACACACCCGTACTTTTTATCTCGGTGATTTGTTGATAGATTTGCCTCATTCAACTCGATTCGAAAGCAGTATTTCAATATTGTACGCCTCAAAATGGATTGGTTTGTCGACAGGGTCGTCTGCGTACTGGAATCTTCTTTTACGAGAGAAACGGAGGCATGTTAATGGAGTAGTGTTATGGCGATAATCATAGACACTTCGTTTTCATCGGATGTGGCTAACTTTCAGCATAAATACCGGGCTACTATTATTAAACCAAACCTTAACCCTTTCTAACAACGAAAAATAGTTTGGATTAATGTTTGAATAAAATCGTGTTTTTATGAAAAAAAAATTAGAATTGTTGAAGTTATCCTTAAAGCCTGTCCCAGAAAGTATGTACGCACTTTGATTTCGCTGTGAATAATTCACAAGTTTTGGATATTCAAATTTTATTCGATATACTGATAATATTAGACTACAACAACAGAATATTCTCAACATTTGCTTCTTAGCCATTGTAGACTAGCTGGCGCATCTTCTTGGGAACGTTCCTTATTAAATTCCGTACAGACTTCTTGGCGACAAGGTTTGACACTTTTTTCCAATCCAATCGAATTGTTGAATGGTTTCGGCTGCCGAGACATGTTTCCTAAGACGTGCCTTCGTTAATGCCCCAAATTCCTCAATTGGTTGAAGTTGTGGGCAATTTGGTGGATTCATGTCTTTTGGGACGAAAGTGACATTTTTGGTAGTGTACCATTCTACCGTTGATTTCGAGTAGTGGCAAGAAGCAAGATCTGGCCAGAAGAGAACAGGATCCTTGTGGCTTCGAATCATGGGTAGAAGTCGTTTTTGTAAACATTCTTAGATGTATATTTCGCTGTTCATTGAAGCAGTGGTGATGAAGGGTTTCGAAATTATACCGCAGCTACAAATTGCTTGCCTGACCATAGCTTTATTACCAAAATTTTCGACTTCAATCGATGTCTCGGACTGGTTTAACACTTGCCCTTCTCGCACCGTATAATATGGTGGTCCCGGCAAGGATTTGTAATCGAGTTCCACGTAGGTTTCGACGTCCATGATTATACAGTTCAAATTTCCAGCAAGAATCGTATTGTACAGCTTTCGAACCCTCGGCCTGATCGATGCTTCTTGTTTCGGACTACATTTTGGTTGTTTCTGCTTCTTATAGGTTCTAAGATTCAAACGTTCTTTGGCACGAAGAACATTTGACTTCGAAGTACCCACTTTTTGGCCACATCCCGAACTGAAACTTCCTTCTTTTGCTCGAACGCCTTCAGTATACGTTTATCCAACTGAGGGTTAGCAGGACCTTTTTTTCGACCCGTTTTCGGTTTATCCTCAAAGGTGTTATCCTCATCGAGCTTCCTGATTGCATTTCGCACGGCTTTTTCACTTACTCCTTCCATTTTTGCTATCTTTCTCAGTGACAGTCCGCGTTCTGTGCATCATTTAGACACAATTTTTCGAAGTTGTTCTGCTGAAAGTCCACGCATTTCGAAACAAACTAACAAAAACGAATAAACAACTGCACAAGTGGTTAGAGAAGAGTGTAAACAACAGGACGCAGCCATAAAAATTGACAGATTCTGAACCATTGCGAAATGGCAGCGGTTTTTGGTTCAGTCCATACTTTCTAAGACAGTCTCTAAGAGACCTCCCAGGTTTAATTTACACCGAAATCTCCATTAAGGAACTAAGGGAGAGTTCGTAGATTGAGATAGTTCGTAAAAAAAGTTAACGTTATTTGGAATTTAGTTCGTACAAAAAGTTTAGTGTAATGAATATGGAAACCCCCAATCGTATGGCTATTTTCGGAGCGAATGTAAAGTGTAAGTGCAAGAAAATGATGTTTGGGATCGTTTCAAAATCCAAAATGGCAACTTCCGGTTTATTTATAATCCTTGATAAAACTTACAATATGATTATTTTCGAAACGGATTTGATGTTTACCCGATCAACAGAGCATAACAGATTTCTATCAAAATTATATGTGATCTTAATATTTATATCTCATTATGTTATAAATATGATTCCAAATCAGAAGCAAACATTCAGATTTTATTAAGATTATAGCAAGTCCAGATATATTATTAAGAGCAAGTCCAGATATTATAAAGAGCAGTAACAAACATTTTTTCCTGATTTTGAAATGACAGCCTAAATTTTAAATTTGAGAACGTTCATAAGTAATTCCTACTCAAATTGTGTAAAGTTTCTATTCAAATATTAATTTTAAATTGAAAATAAATATGTTTCAAGTTTATTTTGCGCTTTTTCTCTTATGAACAAAGAAAGGTAAGGGTAAAAGCTTCAAAACTCGACTAATAAATATTGGAAATAGTGATATAGCATTCGACTCAGTTCATTGAATCCGCAATGTTTTCTAAGAGATGATTTTCACGAGCTTGGAGTAAAATGAATGCTTAAATTCTTCAATTTTATCGGTGGTCGACTTTTGTTTCCGAAAACACAGAGTGATAAGTGTTAAAAATTTCAAAACGTCTTCAAAAGTGACGCTGCAATAAACGGAAAACAAAATCTAAACTGGGCTCAAAAACAAAATCTAAACTCAGCTCAATACTTTCTCGATTTATAGGTCTTTTAGTTGCAGATTGAAAATAGCGACTTTAGTTTGTTGGAGAGGGTAAGGGGGTAGGGCCTAAACGATGAAAAAAATCATAATTTTTGCGAATTTTTACTAGAATTATAGTTCAACAAAATAAATTCAAATGTTTTGCATGATAAAAAGCATCATTCGAAGAACATTTTGTAATTTTTTCGTGGAAAATATTGAGAAATAAGTCGGTGAAGTGGTATTTTTGAGAACGCTTATTAAAAATCGTTATTTGCGGTGTCCACTGTATCTCAGCGCAGACTAATCCGAAGTGAACAAATGAACGCAGCATAGTTAGAGTAGAAGTTTTTCTGGACCCCAACGTTTCTGTTTGATTTTTTTTAGTTTTTTTTAAATTTTTGGTTGTTCAAAGTGAAAACTACGATTTTTCACGAAAAAATCTGCCATTTTGTAGTTGTTAAACCTCTCCAAAGTAACAAACAACGAAAACGAAAACGTTGGGGTCTGGTTTTTTATATGTAGAAAGTGTGTGCAAAATTTGAAAAAAATTGGTGCAGTAGTTTTTGAATAACGATAATCATTTCCGTTCATTTACAACTATTCTTCAGTACCAAAAGAAAGCTTGCTCATAGTTCTAAAATAGTCCCTTTGTCATTCCTATGCCGGTTGGAAGGAAACGACAAAAGAGGTGGAGAGCGATAGATTATTTTTGTAGCAATATGGACTTACACTAGTTATTATATGATGCCAATATATCCTCCCAACCCTGGTTGGTTCTCATGCCCCGATGCAATCGTAGCGTATGTTGGCAACTCAAAACTTCCCGATTCGAAACCAGTCGCTTAACTGGTCATGTTTTTTAATCACAAATCAAATCGCCCAAAGGTATGCAATTTCATCTTACTACGCGAAATATATTTTTAGATTTGCACGATAAAGCCTTTCCTCTGAAAAAATGGGTAATAACAGCTGAAATTTAGATATAATATTGATATTTACATATCAAGGTTTGTAACAATTTTGTTATCACCTAGGTTAAATTGAGTTATAATTTTTGTTATTTTAACTATTAACGAGGCCAAGATTATGGCTAATTTAGATAGAAAAAACGAAACAACCCCAGATACAATTTTGTTATCCCTTGTTGATCGGGTAGGTACCGAAAAACGATGTTTGAGGTCGATACGAAATCCAAGATGGCAACTTCTGGTTCATTGATATTCATTGAAAATCCTTACAATATGAGTAATAAATATTCCAAAAAAAAGTCGATATACCAGAAGTCGCCATCTTGGTTTCAGAAACGACCCCAAATATAATTTTTGATCTATATCTGCCAAGTACATGAAATTTTAATTTTCAATTTCAATTACAGGGTTTATTCTGCCAAACTTCAACCAAATATGTCGAATCGGAGGACTGAGAAGCAAAGCCGGCGAAAAAGGTGGGTACGGTAGGTAGTACAACCCACTCGAAAAGTTCACAGGATGTAATTATCCAGCTGAAGTTTCAAGTGGAAAGCAATAGTTTTGTTATTAATTTTAAAAATAAGTATAATTTTCTCAACTCCGGAATAAAAAATTAAATCGTTTAAAACTATTATATTGTATTTTATTGAGCAATACTTCAAAATAGTCGGTGCTACAGCACTACACTTAAGCAGTCGGACGTCAAGGAGAAATACTTGACCTATTTGAAAGATTTCCAGTAAGTTTCGTGTTTCAAATGAGTTATTAAATTCTGCTACTAATGCAGAAGGCGGTAGCACCCAGCCTACGCCGTTCTATTGACCAAATGTCATCATAGACACACGGGGAGGCATCCGATAGGAACTTGTGACCACATAGTTATCTCACCTTTTGACGACCTGCGGAACTATAGGGTGAAATTCTTTTAGATTTGGTGATTCAAAACTGTTTTGGGCCCAAACATGCTTTCTAGTATTTGTTCAAGATTCAATTGACAGTTTTTTGAGAAAGGCTATTGTGATTTTATGAGAGTATGGGTAACATGGCACTATCAAATCACGATGTGGATTTAAGTTTTTTTTTAAACTTAAGGTTTCTTAATAACTGACAGTATGACCTATAAACTTGTATATTTCATTTAAAATAACTGTTTTCATATTTCAGAATTACGTTTGACATGTTTGAACTGGGCAAAAAAATAACTCGAAACACATAAAAACCTCATTCACAAAACAACACCTTAGATGGAAGGACACAACTACCACAATCAGTCGATTAACAATAAATAGGAAAGCAATTAGTAATCCCGAAACTACGAAGGAGGACCGTTCCGACAAGCTACAGTCAGATATCGTTTTCGACAATGAGCTGGATCTAAATTTCTGTTGGGAACGTACCAAAACCTATTTATTTAATTAAATTATTTAACTATTTATCTTAAAAAAGTAACACAACTATTTCCAATCCTAATTGATTCCGGAGCAAATAAAAACATAATTTCACCAGAAATTTTAAAAGAAACCATTACTAGACCAGATAGAAACATTAAAAATATCGAAGTAAGAACGAGTGCTAACAAAAGAGGAATAATTGACATTTTCAATGGTGCTTTTAAGCCTTTTACGTTTTTTTATATATATACAAAATAGGTATAGAATTCGCTATGTGTGTTGTCAACTAAGAGGTCGAGATCTCAGAGATGGCTGGACCGACTTTGATCAAACTAGTCGCAAATGAAAGGTCTCCCAGTCACCCAGAACGCTATTGAATGGTTTTGAGATCGGATGTTTACTTTTTGAGTTATACGAAGTTTTATGTCAAAATTTTCACTTTTTAGAAGGTATCTGTCACAATTGACCTTGAAAATAGAATATGTTTCCAGACTTAGATTCCGCACGGTAATAGCTATCCAACAAGCCATGGATTGTTAAAATCCGTCCATTTTTAACGGAGATATCGACATTATTGTATAAGCGACTTTTCCCACTATTCCAGCAGTAGGAGTTTTGAGCGCTGTATGACAAAGAAATGCTTCAGTCGGTGTTGAACAGTCGTTCGCACCGCACGCGTATAGCTCTTGGCTCCTGGAATTTTTTTTCTGGCTACCTAGAGTTTCATTGATTCAAGGCTTCAGTCTTTTTCAAGGCTACCTGAATCACTAACTAAGTGACTAAGTGATATTAGAGTGACTAAGTGATACAAAGAGTGATATTAGAGTGACTAAGAAATTAATCAGCCTTTTTTAAGGCTAGCTAGGAGTCTAATCGAAGACTAATTTAGCCTAGTTAATTTAATTTAAAATTTCATTAATTTCAAAAATGCCTGCGTCCAACCGGAAAGGCAACAAGCCTAAGGCTAAAAATAATTCAATACGGAATAAATCACAATCCGTTATTCAACATTTTTCTAATAACATTCACGATCTTATAGAATCTGAATGTAAAAATAAAAGACAACGGACGGATTTCCCTTCCGCTGATCCTATGCCGTCTAACAATATTTACGAGATTCTTCCTGAATCCGATTGTAGCGACATAGAAGAAAATTCTTCAAAAATTCCCAAAATGGACGCTTGTCGTTCTGGGAAGAAACATCAATCTATGCCACCAGTGACGGTGATGATTTCCGACTTCAAAGCATTCCGTACTGAGCTTTCTACTTTTCTCCCGGAAGTAAAAGTCTCATTTCGAATCGGACGAAGAGGAGAATGTCGAGTCTTGGTGGATGGATTGGAAGATTACGAACGTCTTATTCGATATTTGTCCGAAAAACTTCATAAATTTTATTCATATGATATAAAATCAGACAGACCCTTCAAGGCTGTCTTGAAAGGATTATCAAATGATCAAAATATTGATGAAATTAAAAATGAACTAAAAGAATTGCTTGGTTTTGCCCCTTCCCAAGTAATACTTATGAAAAAAAGAGCGAATGGTACTTCTAAACCACGCTCTGGAATTTCCCATGAACTTTACCTAATACACTTCAATCGAAGTGATGTAAACAATTTGAAAGCTTTAGAAAAAGTACGTTTCATTTCCCACATTAAAATTCATTGGGAACATTATAAACGGCATAATCCTATTGCAAACTTAACGCAATGTCGTCGTTGCCAAGGCTTCGGTCATGGAACCAAAAATTGTCATATGGATATACGGTGTTTGAATTGTGGTAAATCGCATTCGAAAGACGTTTGTCCAATGAATGAAACCACTGATAAATTTTCATGTTCAAATTGCAATGGAAATCATAAATCCAATTATTTGAAATGTCCTGTCAGGGAAAAAATTTTAAACGCTCGTTCGCTTAGACAACAAGTCAAATCAACGACCTTAAATTTACAGAACATACCTGAAAATTCTTCTAAGGCACCTACCAATTCGTCTTCTAACGAAAACAATTTATTGACAGGTAGATCGACCTCGTCATCATCTTCTTCTAATGTCAGTTATGCTGGTATATTAGGTAGAAATCTATCTCCTATTTCTTCTAATGTAAATAATCAAAACACAGGACCGCCTTGCAGTTCTTCTTCTAACGAAAACAATTTATTAATAGGTAGACCGGCCAAATCATCTTCTTCTAATGGCAGTCTACCTACAAATATTCCTTCAATGCCATTCGCTTCTTTAAATGAAGTCGATTTAGGCGATATAACTGAAAATAAAATGATCTACCTACAAGATCAACTTTTTCAAATGATCATCCAAATGAATTCGACTTCATCACTTTTTGAAGCATTTCAAATCGGATGGAAATTTGCAAATAATATTATAATGAATTTAAAATTTAACAGTGATGTTAAATAATTATTTGAATATTTTAAATTGGAATGCTCGATCTTTGAAATCGAGTGAAGATGAATTTTATAATTTTCTCAAAGTTCACAAAATTCATATTGCCATTGTGACAGAAACTTTTCTTAAACCAAATGTAAAATTGAAAAGTAATCCACATTATGTGGTTCATCGGTTTGACAGGTTACTGGAATGGGTGGTGGAGTTGCCATTTTTGTCCAACGGCAAATTAAACATCGAATTTTACCTTCTTTCAATACTAAAGTTATTGGAAGCTTGGGAATCGAAGTTGAAACCATTTATGGAATTTATTTTATCGCTGGAGCATATTCGCCATTCCAATGCACCGGTGAACAATTAAATATCGTTAAAGGCGATTTGCAAAAACTTACAAGATATCGATCGAAATTTTTCGTAATAGGGGACTTAAATGCTAAGCATGTCCAGTGGAATTGTAGGCAAAATAACAGTAATGGTAAAATACTTCATAATCAACTCTCAGCTGGTTACTTTACAGTTCTTCATCCCAGTAATCCTACTTGTTTCTCTTCCGTGAAAAACCCGTCTACAATTGATCTGGTTCTAACAGATCAAAGTCACATTTGTAGTGAACCGATTACTCATGCTGATTTTGATTCAGATCATCTTCCTGTAACATTCAGACTTTCCAACGAAGCTATAATTAATCCAATTAGTTCTATTTTCAACTATCATAGAGCAAATTGGTTGGATTACAGATCTCACATTGAAAATCATGTGAATCATGAAACTATTTTAGAAAATTCTTCGGATATCGACACAGCAATTGATAATTTGAATCATTATATTATCGAAGCTAGAAATCTTTCAGTTCCCAAAGCTCAAACTAAATTAAATTCTCCTATCATCGATGACAATCTTCAACTGCTCATTCGGTTGAAGAATGTTCGTCGACGACAATATCAACGTTCTCGTGATCCTGCTATGAAAAACATAGTTAAGGATTTACAAAAAGAAATTAAACATAGATTTACTCTTTTGCGAAATGAAAATTTCGCTAAAGAAGTTGAACAAATTAAACCATATTCTAAACCTTTCTGGAAACTTTCTAAGGTTCTTAAGAAACCTCAGAAACCTATTCCTGCTCTCAAGGAAGGAAATCAAATACTTCTTACAAATGGCGAAAAAGCTCAAAAACTTGCTCAGCAGTTCGAGAGTGTCCACAATTTTAATTTGAACGTTGTGAGTCCTATTGAAAATGAAGTCTCACTGAAATATGAGCATATTTCAACCCAAGTGTTATCACAAGATGACATTATTGAGACGAATTTTGATGAAATTAAATCAATTATTAGAACACTTAAAAACATGAAGGCTCCTGGTAATGATGGAATTTTTAATATTCTTATTAAAAATCTTCCCGATTTTGCCTTGAGACTCCTGGTTAAAATTTTCAACAAGTGTTTTTCATTAGCTTACTTCCCAAAAAGATGGAAAAACGCTAAAGTAATTCCTATCCTAAAACCTGATAAAAACCCAGCAGAAACATCAAGTTATCGCCCAATTAGCTTACTTTCTTCTATCAGTAAACTTTTTGAAAAAATTATCTTGTTAAGAATGATGACTCATATAAATGAGAATTCAATTTTTTTACCAGAGCAGTTTGGATTTCGTCATGAACATTCAACTACTCATCAACTTGTCAGAGTAACGAACATGATAAAATCAAATAAATCTTCTGGGTTATCCACTGGAGTTGCTCTTCTAGACATAGAAAAAGCATTCGACAGTGTTTGGCACAAAGGTTTAATAGCAAAAATGTCTGATTTCCAGTTTCCTATTTATTTGATCAAAATGATTCAAAATTATTTAACTGATCGTACTCTTCAGGTTAGCTATCAGAATTGTAAATCTGAATTGCTACCCGTACGAGCCGGTGTTCCGCAGGGTTCGAGTGTAGCTCCAATCTTGTATAATATTTTCACTTCTGATCTTCCAAATCTACCCGTTGGTTGTCAGAAATCGCTATTCTGTGACGACACAAGTCTGTTAGCCACAGGTAGAAATCTAAGAGTGATCTGCAGTCGCCTACAAAGAAGTTTAAATATTTTCAGTGATTATCTGTCAAAATGGAAAATTAAACCAAATGCAGCAAAAACGCAATTAATTATCTTTCCTCACAAGCCAAGAGCTTCTTTTCTTAAACCAAACAATAATCACATTCTCAAATTGAATGGCTTGGAATTGACATGGTCTGATCAAGCTAAATACTTAGGTTTAACGTATGACAAAAAAACTCACTTTCAAGGATCACATTGAAGGAATCCAGGCAAAGTGTAATAAATATATTAAATGTTTATATCCTCTTATAAACAGAAATTCTAAGCTCTGTCTAAAAAACAAATTGTTAATTTATAAACAAATTTTCAGACCAGCCATGCTTTATGCGGTACCAATTTGGTCAAGCTGTTGTTCCACCAGGAAGAAAACGCTTCAAAGGATTCAGAATAAAATTCTGAAAATGATTCTGAAGCGTCCTCCCTGGTTTAGTACAAATGAGTTACACAGACTCACAAATATAGAACCATTAGATGTAATGTCACATAATATTATAAGCAAATTCCGACAAAAATCGATGCAATCTTCAATTGAATCGATTCGCTCTCTGTATTAGTTAGTAAGTTAGTATATAAGTTCCTTTTCCCCATTACACAATACAAGTAGGTTTAGAATTTTCCCTACACAAAAATCTCAGAATTGCGGAAGCAAATGATGTCTTCATGGTAATAACCAAATCATATATATATATATATATATATATATATATATATATATATATATATATATATATATATATATATATATATATATATATATATATATATATATATATATATATATATATATATATATATATATATATATATATATATATATATATATAACAGGGCTGAAAAGTCACCACTTGTGGCTGAACACCCAATTTAAATCTTAATAATTTAATTTTAACTCATATTCCAATAAATAGTTTTAAAAAAAAAAAAAAAAAAAAAAGAAATGCTTGGGAGCAACGGAAAACACGTTTTTTTATACTGTTACATACAATTGTTTCTAAGTACCAAAAAGACTGTGTACAGCATCTTTTTCATGGAATTTAGCCTCGGACCAATTTTAGCACGGTTCGTTTTTGGCAACATAATCGTTCGAATATGACATATATAAACCAGATGATGGCAGATTTTTTTTAATTATATTGTTTTAAACTACTTACAGCAATAAATTTTGGAAGATCATAACAACCATGTACCATTCGAATTAGTTCGTCGAGATCAGCAAATGCGTGTGTCACAAATAATTCCACTCAATTTTCTACACTGATTTTCAAACATTTTGAAACAAATGTAAACAATACAGCTACTCAAGTGAATTTGTCTGACTTCGGCTACACCGAATCGTATCGAATCGTTTCTCAAAGCTCAATCGTTTGCTCAAAAAAAGCCAAATCGAATTTCAGAAACAATAGTTCAAATTAAAGTAAACTTATAGTCCCATACAAAATTAGTTAATTTTATCAAATTATGACTTCTGATTCTCGAATTACATGATGATGAATTTTTAAAATTCAAACCGATATAGAAGATGACAATCCCGAAAAGCTTCAAAGTTGGACTCAAAACTGTTGTAATTTATTCGTCATATGGCCATACGAATCGGTTTGGGTTATGCTGGTTCCTGAATACCGGTTCTGGAAGTACCCTTAATTACCGTAAACTCTAAAGTGGAACTTACATAGCATGGCATGTTTAATCGATTATCACACTTTTAGATTCAAATTCGATCTGATTTGCAGTTTCGACATTACAGAGTAATGAGTGATTAAAATCTCAAATTGTCGCGGTCATTAAAATAATGTCATTAAAACTTAAACACCGAAGAATATTCATGAAAAAAAACACATGCGGATTGATAAAAAAAGGTATCATCTCACTGCTAGGTAGATTAAACACGTTTTTAATTCTACATATTCAAATTTCACTTTTTTTTGCGATATTTCTGGTTCAGGAAAATGCGCAAAACTTATCTTGATTATGAAAACGAAATCATTACAAAATATTTCTCGTAGTCAAAAATTTTTCCAGCTAAACAACTGTATAATTCGTATAATTCGTAACTATTGACACAACAAAAAACGGCGATTGGTTCGTGAAAATAAAGTGAAATCGACTGGTAGGAGAATGAAGTTTTTGAGTGTGAAATTGGATGACAGGGGAACAACTAAAATGTGAACTTAACCGACCGTGCACAGTCAGATCAAATACCAAGTTCTTTTCTAGCAGAAAGTCTTCTGAGTTTTGTGTCATAACATCCACAGTAGTTCAGTTGGAAGAACAAAGGTTGCGTACGGATTGATAAATGTCTCTAAAAGCTTATGACGCCAGTTTTTGGATCTCATTTTTTTTATTTGTCATAATTTAAGACTGTCTTTTTGTTGGGTAATGGAGAAAAGTTCTTCATTAAAGAAATAAGAATAAAACATTTTAACGAAGATCCTATGGTAACCCTAAAAAACTAAAAGTGCATCCTTTAAATTTTATTATCAACATCCACATACGAAAAGATTACTAACCAGTTAACAAAAATCGTAGAACAAGAAACTTCAAGAATAACACACAAATTTTCAACAAATAAGACTTACAGCAACCATCCGAAGGAAGCGATGGGACACATATCCTCAACGGCTCAATGAATGAATTCATTACCGAAAATAATAGGCAATACCATATCAACGACCAAATTAACCTGAGACTCTAAAGTTGAACAAACACCGCCAATAAGGTGAAAATTCGTATCGTTTGAATAAATCGCTTTGAATAAAGTTGAGACTCTCATAACCATTTTGAATACCGACGCCATAAACAAAATTCTGTTAGATGTCCAAGACGCTATTTTTCTCCCAAACTGCACAGTTAATCATGAAAATCTAATATTTTCATAACTCCATAACTGGTTACAGAAGGACTTAAATATCTCCAGAGTCAACAACCGCACGATCTCTCAAGCAGTTCGACAACGAGATTCAAATTTGGGGTCTACCAGTAACAATAGTCCCGTACCCAGGATTTCGTTTCGGGAGGGGCCGTCAGCAAAAAAAAAATATGTTACTGAAGATTGTTTATGTACATAATTTTCAGTGCGCCTTTTACCGGCATTTTTAACAGATACTTCAATCTTGCTTGCTGAAACTATCATTATTAAGTATTTAAATAGAATTTTTGACTGCCCGAGAGAAGGTATTACATTTCTTAACGTTTACTGTCATGCCATTTCAGTCGAACATGTCTAAGACCTTCTATATGTCCATTTCCAGAGCACCAAAATTCACAAGACTTGTGAAAGATTTTGAGAAGTGGTTCGAGATAGCTCTCTTACTTTGATACGTGGAGAACGGAATAAATCTTCTACATTTGTAGAAGAGCTTGACCGTTTTCCCGAAGAAGGCCGAATCGAATCAGAAGCATAAATTCAAATTAGAAAACTTATAAAATTGATAAATTTTATCCGATTCCGACTTCTGATTAAAGAATTGTAGGGTAATGGGCCAGGTAATGAGTTTTTGAAATTCAAACCGTCTTAGAAGGTACCCAAAAAAATGTCAAAGTTGGGCTCGAAACTATTCAAATTTATTCGTCATAATAATTCATTGCCATACGAATCGTTTTGAGTCATCCCTGAATACCGGCTCTGGAAATACCGAAAATAATGACCAAAAACTCTAGCTCATTTAGACATTTCATGGAATCGTCCATCGTCGCTTTGATCATTCTAGTCAACCTCCCAGGACAGCTGTTCTAGTCCATAATTTTCCATAGCTCTATGCGGTCGATGCTATCGTGTGCTGCCTTGAAGTCGATGAACAGGTGATGCGTTGGGTACCAGGTCCCAACGCATCACCTGTTCATCGACTTCAAGGCAGCATACGATAGTATCGACCGCATAGAGCTATGGAAAATTATGGACTAGAACAGCTTTCACGGCATTTCTGGAGGATTTGCCGCACGGTGAAGATCTGGTCCGTTGTCGATCGGCCATCGACGAAGTCGGCTTGATAACTTCCAACAAATTCATTTGTTTTAGGTGATAGACGACGGAAGATGATCTGGGATAACACTTTGTAGGCGGCATTCAGAATTGTGATCGCTCGGAAGCTCCGGCATTCCAAATGGTCGCCTTTACCCCTTCCTTCCACTCCTCCGGTAGCTGTTCGGTTTCCCAGATCCTGACGGTGCAAACACGTTGCCAACTTTTCTGGGTTCAGTTGCGATGCCATCCTTACCAGCTGCTTTGTTGGTTTTGAGCTGGTGCATGGCATCCTTAACTTCCCTCAATGTGGGAGCTGGATCATTTCCGTCTTCTGCTGCACTGACGTAGTCGTTTCTCCCGTCATCTTGAACCCCCATGCCTACGTTCTCCGCGCCGTTCAGATGCTCATCAAAGTGCTGCTTCCACCTTTTAATCACCTCACGTCCATCCGTTAAGAGGCTCCCGTCCTTATCCCTGCACATTTAGGCTCGCGGCACAGGGCCGTTGCAGGATTTGTTGAGCTTCTTGTAGAATTTCCGTGTTTCTTGAGAGCGGTACAGCAGTTCCATTTCCTCGCACTCCGCTTCTTCCAGGTGGCGTTTTTTGTCCCGAAAGATGCGGGTCTGCTGTTTCCGCTTCTGTTTGTATCGTTCCACGTTCTGCCGGGTTCCATGCTGCAACATTACCGCCCGCGCTACTTTCTTCTCCACCAAAATCACTCTGCACTCTTCGTCGAACCATTCGTTCCGTCGACTCCGTTCCACGTACTCGACGGTGCACTCGGCTCCGTTGTTTATGGCTGCTTTTACTGTACTCCAGCAGTCTTCTAGGGGAGTTCTGGCAACGCTGCCTTGAGATTCTGCGCGTATGCTGAGGCGACATCCGGTTGCTTTAATCGCTCTATGTTGTACCGTGGCGGTAGTTGGTACCGTGCATTGTTGATGATGGAGAGTATTGGGCGCAGTTTCACCAGATAGAGGTCAGAGTCGACGTTAGCGCCACGATAGGACGACGTGACGTCGATAATGTCGGTGAAGTGCCTTCCATCAATCAGAACGTGGTCGATTTGCGATTCCGTTTGCTGCGGTGATCTCCAGGTGTAACGGTGCACTCCTCCACCTGGCCTACCTGAGCGTTTAGATCTCCTATGATGATCTTGACGTCGTAGCTTGGGCAACAGTCGTACTCGCGTTCGAGCTGCGCGTAAAATGCGTCCTTGTCATCATCAGTGCTTCCGGAGTGAGGGCTGTGCACGTTGATTATGCTAAAGTTGAAGAAACGGCCCTTGATCCTCAACCTGCACATTCTTTCGTCGATCGGCCACCAACCGATCACGCGCCTCTGCATATCACCCATCACGATGAAAGCTGTTCCCAGCTCGCGTGTATTGCCGCAGCTCTGGTAGATGGTATGATCACCTCTAAGCGTTCGCACCGTAGATCCTGTCCAACACACCTCCTGCAGTGCTACGATGCTGAACCTGCGGTCCTTAAGTAGATCGGCGAGCATGCGGGTGCTCCCGATGAAGTTGAGAGATAGGCAGTTCAACGTACCGAGCTTCCAATCGCAAGTCCTTTTTCGTCGCAGGGGTCGTTGCCATTGGTCTCGATTCGTATTACTCTCTTGCTGATTTTCCGTTGCAATAGTTTTTTTTCACGACTAGCTCGCAGGGCCGGAAACCAACCCCAAAATTTCCTGAGGCCCATAGTGCACAGTTGAGGTTAGAGTCCTTCACTGGCACTCGGACGTCGATCAGCCGCCCCTAACATGGGGAACAGATGCCGTAGTGAGCCGCTCCTAACCTAGAGAACAGAGGATCAGACTTGCAGAAGCTGACATTATTTGTCACACACACACACACACACACA